>NW_028277183.1:300000-600000 GCF_051122295.1 Plectrocnemia conspersa | reverse complement strand
CGACTCTGCATATAGTTAATGCTCGTACGAGGTTTCTATTTAAGAAATCGACTTGAATTTTTAATACAAAATAGAGCTTTCGACTATACTTACGATACTATAAAAAAAAATTAAAAATTAAAAAATAAAAGTATTTTTTTTTCAAAACACGCTTAGTGTGATGAGTCGATCGACCCACCATACATACGCTCATGAGATTTTTAATATAGTTAAGGTCAGTGTGAGCTTATTTATACATATTTAAATTTTAATTTTTGTGACAGTATAGAATTCTTAAGCATCCTGTGTATGTTTGTTAGCAAAATCCATTTTGGCAATTTTTTGCAAAATGGCGACAAGTATTAAAATTCAATCACTTATAACTCAGTAGTGTTGAATTTCGTCAAAAAAGTCTCTATACATGAAATGTTCAGAAGCCTAAAGTTCATCAGAATAAAATATAAAAAATATATATTTTTGCTTGAAAACAAGCGATGTATCAGTTCGATCGTACCCCCATACTAGCCATTTTGAGACTTTCGGAAGAGTTAACGCTCTTAACTGTTTGGTTTCGAAGATAAAAATTTAAATTTTGAGTATCGCATAGAACTAACGTGCAGCCCCTATACGTTATGTTTAAAAAAAATATATAAATTTTTTTTTCAAAATGGCGGCTAATGTAAAAATTCAAAGTGTCATAACTTTGCTAAATAAAATCCTACTAAAAAATGTCTAATGCAAAAAGTGTTTGGAATTTTAATTTGCATATAAAAGCAATTTTTAATTATTTTTTTTTTAATAAAAACCGAGTCTTACCATATATTGACCGAGACCTCGAACGAGCTTTTATGCGACTCTGCATATAGTTAATGCTCGTACGAGGTTTCTATTTAAGAAATCGACTTGAATTTTTAATACAAAATAGAGCTTTCGACTATACTTACGATACTATAAAAAAAAATTAAAAATTAAAAAATAAAAGTATTTTTTTTTCAAAACACGTTTAGTGTGATGAGTCGATCGACCCACCATACATACGCTCATGAGAATTTTAATATAGTTAAGGTCAGTGTGAGCTTATTTATACATATTTAAATTTTAATTTTTGTGACAGTATAGAATTCTTAAGCATCCTGTGTATGTTTGTTAGCAAAATCCATTTTGTCAATTTTTTGCAAAATGGCGACAAGTATTAAAATTCAATCACTTATAACTCAGTAGTGTTGAATTTCGTCAAAAAAGTCTCTATACATGAAATGTTCAGAAGCCTAAAGTTCATCAGAATAAAATATAAAAAATATATATTTTTGCTTGAAAACAAGCGATGTATCAGTTCGATCGTACCCCCATACTAGCCATTTTGAGACTTTCGGAAGAGTTAACGCTCTTAACTGTTTGGTTTCGAAGATAAAAATTTAAATTTTGAGTATCGCATAGAACTAACGTGCAGCCCCTATACGTTATGTTTAAAAAAAATATATAAAATTTTTTTTCAAAATGGCGGCTAATGTAAAAATTCAAAGTGTCATAACTTTGCTAAATGAAATCCTACTAAAAAATGTCTAATGCAAAAAGTGTTTGGAATTTTAATTTGCATATAAAAGCAATTTTCAATTATTTTTTTTTTAATAAAAACCGAGTCTTACCATATATTGACCGAGACCTCGAACGAGCTTTTATGCGACTCTGCATATAGTTAATGCTCGTACGAGGTTTCTATTTGAGAAATCGACTTGAATTTTTAATACAAAATAGAGCTTTCGACTATACTTACTATACTATAAAAAAAAATTAAAAATTAAAAAATAAAAGTATTTTTTTTTCAAAACACGTTTAGTGTGATGAGTCGATCGACCCACCATACATACGCTCATAAGATTTTTAATATAGTTAAGGTCAGTGTGAGCTTATTTATACATATTTAAATTTTAATTTTTGTGACAGTATAGAATTCTTAAGCATCCTGTGTATGTTTGTTAGCAAAATCCATTTTGTCAATTTTTTGCAAAATGGCGACAAGTATTAAAATTCAATCACTTATAACTCAGTAGTGTTGAATTTCGTCAAAAAAGTCTCTATACATGAAATGTTCAGAAGCCTAAAGTTCATCAGAATAAAATATAAAAAATATATATTTTTGCTTGAAAACAAGCGATGTATCAGTTCGATCGTACCCCCATACTAGCCATTTTGAGACTTTCGGAAGAGTTAACGCTCTTAACTGTTTGGTTTCGAAGATAAAAATTTAAATTTAGAGTATCGCATAGAACTAACCTGCAGCCCCTATACGTTATGTTTAAAAAAAATATATAAAATTTTTTTTCAAAATGGCGGCTAATGTAAAAATTCAAAGTGTCATAACTTTGCTAAATGAAATCCTACTAAAAAATGTCTAATGCAAAAAGTGTTTGGAATTTTAATTTGCATATAAAAGCAATTTTTAATTATTTTTTTTTTATTAAAAACCGAGTCTTACCATATATTGACCGAGACCTCGAACGAGCTTTTATGCGACTCTGCATATAGTTAATGCTCGTACGAGGTTTCTATTTAAGAAATCGACTTGAATTTTTAATACAAAATAGAGCTTTCGACTATACTTACGATACTATAAAAAAAAATTAAAAATTAAAAAATAAAAGTATTTTTTTTTCAAAACACGTTTAGTGTGATGAGTCGATCGACCCACCATACATACGCTCATGAGATTTTCAATATAGTTAAGGTCAGTGTGAGCTTATTTATACATATTTAAATTTTAATTTTTGTGACAGTATAGAATTCTTAAGCATCCTGTGTATGTTTGTTAGCAAAATCCATTTTGTCAATTTTTTGCAAAATGGCGACAAGTATTAAAATTCAATCACTTATAACTCAGTAGTGTTGAATTTCGTCAAAAAAGTCTCTATACATGAAATGTTCAGAAGCCTAAAGTTCATCAGAATAAAATATAAAAAATATATATTTTTGCTTGAAAACAAGCGATGTATCAGTTCGATCGTACCCCCATACTAGCCATTTTGAGACTTTCGGAAGAGTTAACGCTCTTAACTGTTTGGTTTCGAAGATAAAAATTTAAATTTTGAGTATCGCATAGAACTAACGTGCAGCCCCTATACGTTATGTTTAAAAAAAATATATAAAAATTTTTTTCAAAATGGCGGCTAATGTAAAAATTCAAAGTGTCATAACTTTGCTAAATGAAATCCTACTAAAAAATGTCTAATGCAAAAAGTGTTTGGAATTTTAATTTGCATATAAAAGCAATTTTTAATTATTTTTTTTTTAATAAAAACCGAGTCTTACCATATATTGACCGAGACCTCGAACGAGCTTTTATGCGACTCTGCATATAGTTAATGCTCGTACGAGGTTTCTATTTAAGAAATCGACTTGAATTTTTAATACAAAATAGAGCTTTCGACTATACTTACGATACTATAAAAAAAAATTAAAAATTAAAAAATAAAAGTATTTTTTTTTCAAAACACGCTTAGTGTGATGAGTCGATCGACCCACCATACATACGCTCATGAGATTTTTAATATAGTTAAGGTCAGTGTGAGCTTATTTATACATATTTAAATTTTAATTTTTGTGACAGTATAGAATTCTTAAGCATCCTGTGTATGTTTGTTAGCAAAATCCATTTTGGCAATTTTTTGCAAAATGGCGACAAGTATTAAAATTCAATCACTTATAACTCAGTAGTGTTGAATTTCGTCAAAAAAGTCTCTATACATGAAATGTTCAGAAGCCTAAAGTTCATCAGAATAAAATATAAAAAATATATATTTTTGCTTGAAAACAAGCGATGTATCAGTTCGATCGTACCCCCATACTAGCCATTTTGAGACTTTCGGAAGAGTTAACGCTCTTAACTGTTTGGTTTCGAAGATAAAAATTTTAATTTTGAGTATCGCATAGAACTAACGTGCAGCCCCTATACGTTATGTTTAAAAAAAATATATAAAATTTTTTTTCAAAATGGCGGCTAATGTAAAAATTCAAAGTGTCATAGCTTTGCTAAATGAAATCCTACTAAAAAATGTCTAATGCAAAAAGTGTTTGGAATTTTAATTTGCATATAAAATAAATTTTTAATTATTTTTTTTTTAATAAAAACCGAGTCTTACCATATATTGACCGAGACCTCGAACGAGCTTTTATGCGACTCTGCATATAGTTAATGCTCGTACGAGGTTTCTATTTAAGAAATCGACTTGAATTTTTAATACAAAATAGGGCTTTCGACTATACTTACGATACTATAAAAAAAAATTAAAAATTAAAAAATAAAAGTATTTTTTTTTCAAAACACGTTTAGTGTGATGAGTCGATCGACCCACCATACATACGCTCATGAGATTTTCAATATAGTTAAGGTCAGTGTGAGCTTATTTATACATATTTAAATTTTAATTTTTGTGACAGTATAGAATTCTTAAGCATCCTGTGTATGTTTGTTAGCAAAATCCATTTTGTCAATTTTTTGCAAAATGGCGACAAGTATTAAAATTCAATCACTTATAACTCAGTAGTGTTGAATTTCGTCAAAAAAGTCTCTATACATGAAATGTTCAGAAGCCTAAAGTTCATCAGAATAAAATATAAAAAATATATATTTTTGCTTGAAAACAAGCGATGTATCAGTTCGATCGTACCCCCATACTAGCCATTTTGAGACTTTCGGAAGAGTTAACGCTCTTAACTGTTTGGTTTCGAAGATAAAAATTTAAATTTTAAGTATCGCATAGAACTAACGTGCAGCCCCTATACGTTATGTTTAAAAAAAATATATAAATTTTTTTTTCAAAATGGCGGCTAATGTAAAAATTCAAAGTGTCATAACTTTGCTAAATAAAATCCTACTAAAAAATGTCTAATGCAAAAAGTGTTTGGAATTTTAATTTGCATATAAAAGCAATTTTTAATTATTTTTTTTTTAATAAAAACCGAGTCTTACCATATATTGACCGAGACCTCGAACGAGCTTTTATGCGACTCTGCATATAGTTAATGCTCGTACGAGGTTTCTATTTAAGAAATCGACTTGAATTTTTAATACAAAATAGAGCTTTCGACTATACTTACGATACTATAAAAAAAAATTAAAAATTAAAAAATAAAAGTATTTTTTTTTCAAAACACGTTTAGTGTGATGAGTCGATCGACCCACCATACATACGCTCATGAGAATTTTAATATAGTTAAGGTCAGTGTGAGCTTATTTATACATATTTAAATTTTAATTTTTGTGACAGTATAGAATTCTTAAGCATCCTGTGTATGTTTGTTAGCAAAATCCATTTTGTCAATTTTTTGCAAAATGGCGACAAGTATTAAAATTCAATCACTTATAACTCAGTAGTGTTGAATTTCGTCAAAAAAGTCTCTATACATGAAATGTTCAGAAGCCTAAAGTTCATCAGAATAAAATATAAAAAATATATATTTTTGCTTGAAAACAAGCGATGTATCAGTTCGATCGTACCCCCATACTAGCCATTTTGAGACTTTCGGAAGAGTTAACGCTCTTAACTGTTTGGTTTCGAAGATAAAAATTTAAATTTTGAGTATCGCATAGAACTAACGTGCAGCCCCTATACGTTATGTTTAAAAAAAATATATAAAATTTTTTTTCAAAATGGCGGCTAATGTAAAAATTCAAAGTGTCATAACTTTGCTAAATGAAATCCTACTAAAAAATGTCTAATGCAAAAAGTGTTTGGAATTTTAATTTGCATATAAAAGCAATTTTCAATTATTTTTTTTTTAATAAAAACCGAGTCTTACCATATATTGACCGAGACCTCGAACGAGCTTTTATGCGACTCTGCATATAGTTAATGCTCGTACGAGGTTTCTATTTGAGAAATCGACTTGAATTTTTAATACAAAATAGAGCTTTCGACTATACTTACTATACTATAAAAAAAAATTAAAAATTAAAAAATAAAAGTATTTTTTTTTCAAAACACGTTTAGTGTGATGAGTCGATCGACCCACCATACATACGCTCATAAGATTTTTAATATAGTTAAGGTCAGTGTGAGCTTATTTATACATATTTAAATTTTAATTTTTGTGACAGTATAGAATTCTTAAGCATCCTGTGTATGTTTGTTAGCAAAATCCATTTTGTCAATTTTTTGCAAAATGGCGACAAGTATTAAAATTCAATCACTTATAACTCAGTAGTGTTGAATTTCGTCAAAAAAGTCTCTATACATGAAATGTTCAGAAGCCTAAAGTTCATCAGAATAAAATATAAAAAATATATATTTTTGCTTGAAAACAAGCGATGTATCAGTTCGATCGTACCCCCATACTAGCCATTTTGAGACTTTCGGAAGAGTTAACGCTCTTAACTGTTTGGTTTCGAAGATAAAAATTTAAATTTTGAGTATCGCATAGAACTAACGTGCAGCCCCTATACGTTATGTTTAAAAAAAATATATAAAATTTTTTTTCAAAATGGCGGCTAATGTAAAAATTCAAAGTGTCATAACTTTGCTAAATGAAATCCTACTAAAAAATGTCTAATGCAAAAAGTGTTTGGAATTTTAATTTGCATATAAAAGCAATTTTTAATTATTTTTTTTTTAATAAAAACCGAGTCTTACCATATATTGACCGAGACCTCGAACGAGCTTTTATGCGACTCTGCATATAGTTAATGCTCGTACGAGGTTTCTATTTAAGAAATCGACTTAAATTTTTAATACAAAATAGAGCTTTCGACTATACTTACGATACTATAAAAAAAAATTAAAAATTAAAAAATAAAAGTATTTTTTTTTCAAAACACGTTTAGTGTGATGAGTCGATCGACCCACCATACATACGCTCATGAGATTTTCAATATAGTTAAGGTCAGTGTGAGCTTATTTATACATATTTAAATTTTAATTTTTGTGACAGTATAGAATTCTTAAGCATCCTGTGTATGTTTGTTAGCAAAATCCATTTTGTCAATTTTTTGCAAAATGGCGACAAGTATTAAAATTCAATCACTTATAACTCAGTAGTGTTGAATTTCGTCAAAAAAGTCTCTTTACATGAAATGTTCAGAAGCCTAATGTTCATCAGAATAAAATATAAAAAATATATATTTTTGCTTGAAAACAAGCGATGTATCAGTTCGATCGTACCCCCATACTAGCCATTTTATGACTTTCGGAAGAGTTAACGCTCTTAACTGTTTGGTTTCGAAGATAAAAATTTAAATTTTGAGTATCGCATAGAACTAACGTGCAGCCCCTATACGTTATGTTTAAAAAAAATATATAAAATTTTTTTTTAAAATGGCGGCTAATGTAAAAATTCAAAGTGTCATAACTTTGCTAAATAAAATCCTACTAAAAAATGTCTAATGCAAAAAGTGTTTGGAATTTTAATTTGCATATAAAAGCAATTTTTAATTATTTTTTTTTTAATAAAAACCGAGTCTTACCATATATTGACCGAGACCTCGAACGAGCTTTTATGCGACTCTGCATATAGTTAATGCTCGTACGAGGTTTCTATTTAAGAAATCGACTTGAATTTTTAATACAAAATAGGGCTTTCGACTATACTTACGATACTATAAAAAAAAATTAAAAATTAAAAAATAAAAGTATTTTTTTTTCAAAACACGTTTAGTGTGATGAGTCGATCGACCCACCATACATACGCTCATGAGATTTTCAATATAGTTAAGGTCAGTGTGAGCTTATTTATACATATTTAAATTTTAATTTTTGTGACAGTATAGAATTCTTAAGCATCCTGTGTATGTTTGTTAGCAAAATCCATTTTGTCAATTTTTTGCAAAATGGCGACAAGTATTAAAATTCAATCACTTATAACTCAGTAGTGTTAAATTTCGTCAAAAAAGTCTCTAGACATGAAATGTTCAGAAGCCTAAAGTTTATCAGAATAAAATATAAAAAATATATATTTTTGCTTGAAAACAAGCGATGTATCAGTTCGATCGTACCCCCATACTAGCCATTTTGAGACTTTCGGAAGAGTTAACGCTCTTAACTGTTTGGTTTCGAAGATAAAAATTTAAATTTTGAGTATCGCATAGAACTAACGTGCAGCCCCATACGTTATGTTTAAAAAAAATATATAAAAATTTTTTTCAAAATGGCGGCTAATGTAAAAATTTAAAGTGTCATAACTTTGCTAAATGAAATCCTACTAAAAAATGTCTAATGCAAAAAGTGTTTGGAATTTTAATTTGCATATAAAAGCAATTTTTAATTATTTTTTTTTTAATAAAAACCGAGTCTTACCATATATTGACCGAGACCTCGAACGAGCTTTTATGCGACTCTGCATATAGTTAATGCTCGTACGAGGTTTCTATTTAAGAAATCGACTTGAATTTTTAATACTAAATAGAGCTTTCGACTATACTTACGATACTATAAAAAAAAATTAAAAATTAAAAAATAAAAGTATTTTTTTTTCAAAACACGTTTAGTGTGATGAGTCGATCGACCCACCATACATACGCTCATGAGATTTTCAATATAGTTAAGGTCAGTGTAAGCTTATTTATACATATTTAAATTTTAATTTTTGTGACAGTATAGAATTCTTAAGCATCCTGTATATGTTTGTTAGCAAAATCCATTTTGTCAATTTTTTGCAAAATGGCGACAAGTATTAAAATTCAATCACTAATAACTCAGTAGTGTTAAATTTCGTCAAAAAAGTCTCTATACATGAAATGTTCAGAAGCCTAAAGTTCATCAGAATAAAATATAAAAAATATATATTTTTGCTTGAAAACAAGCGATGTATCAGTTCGATCGTACCCCCATACTAGCCATTTTGAGACTTTCGGAAGAGTT
This sequence comes from Plectrocnemia conspersa, assembly GCF_051122295.1. Classification (NCBI taxonomy): domain Eukaryota; kingdom Metazoa; phylum Arthropoda; class Insecta; order Trichoptera; family Polycentropodidae; genus Plectrocnemia; species Plectrocnemia conspersa. The sequence goes on along the minus strand of NW_028277183.1, from coordinate 591,172 downwards.
AACGCTCTTAACTGTTTGGTTTCGAAGATAAAAATTTAAATTTTGAGTATCGCATAGAACTAACGTGCAGCCCCTATACGTTATGTTTAAAAAAAATATATAAAATTTTTTTTCAAAATGGCGGCTAATGTAAAAATTCAAAGTGTCATAACTTTGCTAAATGAAATCCTACTAAAAAATGTCTAATGCAAAAAGTGTTTGGAATTTTAATTTGCATATAAAAGCAATTTTTAATTATTTTTTTTTTAATAAAAACCGAGTCTTACTATATATTGACCGAGACCTCGAACGAGCTTTTATGCGACTCTGCATATAGTTAATGCTCGTACGAGGTTTCTATTTAAGAAATCGACTTAAATTTTTAATACAAAATAGGGCTTTCGACTATACTTACGATACTATAAAAAAAAATTAAAAATTAAAAAATAAAAGTATTTTTTTTTCAAAACACGTTTAGTGTGATGAGTCGATCGACCCACCATACATACGCTTATGAGATTTTTAATATAGTTAAGGTCAGTGTGAGCTTATTTATACATATTTTAATTTTAATTTTTGTGACAGTATAGAATTCTTAAGCATCCTGTGTATGTTTGTTAGCAAAATCCATTTTGTCAATTTTTTGCAAAATGGCGACAAGTATTAAAATTCAATCACTTATAACTCAGTAGTGTTGAATTTCGTCAAAAAAGTCTCTATTCATGAAATGTTCAGAAGCCTAAAGTTCATCAGAATAAAATATAAAAAATATATATTTTTGCTTGAAAACAAGCGATGTATCAGTTCGATCGTACCCCCATACTAGCCATTTTGAGACTTTCGGAAGAGTTAACGCTCTTAACTGTTTGGTTTCGAAGATAAAAATTTAAATTTTGAGTATCGCATAGAACTAACGTGCAGCCCCTATACGTTATGTTTAAAAAAAATATATAAATTTTTTTTCAAAATGGCGGCTAATGTAAAAATTCAAAGTGTCATTACTTTGCTAAATGAAATCCTACTAAAAAATGTCTAATGCAAAAAGTGTTTGGAATTTTAATTTGCATATAAAAGCAATTTTTAATTATTTTTTTTTTTATAAAAACCGAGTCTTACCATATATTGACCGAGACCTCGAACGAGCTTTTATGCGACTCTGCATATAGTTAATGCTCGTACGAGGTTTCTATTTAAGAAATCGACTTGAATTTTAATACTAAATAGAGCTTTCGACTATACTTACGATACTATAAAAAAAAATTAAAAAATAAAAGTATTTTTTTTTCAAAACACGTTTAGTGTGATGAGTCGATCGACCCACCATACATACGCTCATGAGATTTTTAATATAGTTAAGGTCAGTGTGAGCTTATTTATACATATTTAAATTTTAATTTTTGTGACAGTATAGAATTCTTAAGCATCCTGTGTATGTTTGTTAGCAAAATCCATTTTGTCAATTTTATGCAAAATGGCGACAAGTATTAAAATTCAATCACTTATAACTCAGTAGTGTTGAATTTCGTCAAAAAAGTCTCTATACATGAAATGTTCAGAAGCCTAAAGTTCATCAGAATAAAATATAAAAAATATATATTTTTGCTTGAAAACAAGCGATGTATCAGTTCGATCGTACCCCCATACTAGCCATTTTGAGACTTTCGGAAGAGTTAACGCTCTTAACTGTTTGGTTTCAAAGATAAAAATTTAAATTTTGAGTATCGCATAGAACTAACGTGCAGCCCCTATACGTTATGTTTAAAAAAAATATATAAAAATTTTTTTCAAAATGGCGGCTAATGTAAAAATTCAAAGTGTCATAACTTTGCTAAATGCAATCCTACTAAAAAATGTCTAATGCAAAAAGTGTTTGGAATTTTAATTTGCATATAAAAGCAATTTTTAATTATTTTTTTTTAATAAAAACTGAGTCTTACCATATATTGACCGAGACCTCGAACGAGCTTTTATGCGACTCTGCATATAGTTAATGCTCGTACAAGGTTTCTATTTAAGAAATCGACTTGAATTTTTAATACAAAATAGAGCTTTCGACTATACTTACTATACTATAAAAAAAAATTAAAAATTAAAAAATAAAAGTATTTTTTTTTCAAAACACGTTTAGTGTGATGAGTCGATCGACCCACCATACATACGCTCATAAGATTTTTAATATAGTTAAGGTCAGTGTGAGCTTATTTATACATATTTAAATTTTAATTTTTGTGACAGTATAGAATTCTTAAGCATCCTGTGTATGTTTGTTAGCAAAATCCATTTTGTCAATTTTTTGCAAAATGGCGACAAGTATTAAAATTCAATCACTTATAACTCAGTAGTGTTGAATTTCGTCAAAAAAGTCTCTATACATGAAATGTTCAGAAGCCTAAAGTTCATCAGAATAAAATATAAAAAATATATATTTTTGCTTGAAAACAAGCGATGTATCAGTTCGATCGTACCCCCATACTAGCCATTTTGAGACTTTCGGAAGAGTTAACGCTCTTAACTGTTTGGTTTCATAGATAAAAATTTAAATTTTGAGTATCGCATAGAACTAACGTGCAGCCCCTATACGTTATGTTTAAAAAAAATATATAAAATTTTTTTTCAAAATGGCGGCTAATGTAAAAATTCAAAGTGTCATAACTTTGCTAAATGAAATCCTACTAAAAAATGTCTAATGCAAAAAGTGTTTGGAATTTTAATTTGCATATAAAAGCAATTTTTAATTATTTTTTTTTAATAAAAACCGAGTCTTACCATATATTGACCGAGACCTCGAACGAGCTTTTATGCGACTCTGCATATAGTTAATGCTCGTACGAGGTTTCTATTTAAGAAATCGACTTAAATTTTTAATACAAAATAGAGCTTTCGACTATACTTACGATACTATAAAAAAAAATTAAAAATTAAAAAATAAAAGTATTTTTTTTTCAAAACACGTTTAGTGTGATGAGTCGATCGACCCACCATACATACGCTCATGAGATTTTCAATATAGTTAAGGTCAGTGTGAGCTTATTTATACATATTTAAATTTTAATTTTTGTGACAGTATAGAATTCTTAAGCATCCTGTGTATGTTTGTTAGCAAAATCCATTTTGTCAATTTTTTGCAAAATGGCGACAAGTATTAAAATTCAATCACTTATAACTCAGTAGTGTTGAATTTCGTCAAAAAAGTCTCTATTCATGAAATGTTCAGAAGCCTAAAGTTCATCAGAATAAAATATAAAAAATATATATTTTTGCTTGAAAACAAGCGATGTATCAGTTCGATCGTACCCCCATACTAGCCATTTTGAGACTTTCGGAAGAGTTAACGCTCTTAACTGTTTGGTTTCGAAGATAAAAATTTAAATTTTGAGTATCGCATAGAACTAACGTGCAGCCCCTATACGTTATGTTTAAAAAAAATATATAAATTTTTTTTCAAAATGGCGGCTAATGTAAAAATTCAAAGTGTCATTACTTTGCTAAATGAAATCCTACTAAAAAATGTCTAATGCAAAAAGTGTTTGGAATTTTAATTTGCATATAAAAGCAATTTTTAATTATTTTTTTTTTTATAAAAACCGAGTCTTACCATATATTGACCGAGACCTCGAACGAGCTTTTATGCGACTCTGCATATAGTTAATGCTCGTACGAGGTTTCTATTTAAGAAATCGACTTGAATTTTAATACTAAATAGAGCTTTCGACTATACTTACGATACTATAAAAAAAAATTAAAAAATAAAAGTATTTTTTTTTCAAAACACGTTTAGTGTGATGAGTCGATCGACCCACCATACATACGCTCATGAGATTTTTAATATAGTTAAGGTCAGTGTGAGCTTATTTATACATATTTAAATTTTAATTTTTGTGACAGTATAGAATTCTTAAGCATCCTGTGTATGTTTGTTAGCAAAATCCATTTTGTCAATTTTTTGCAAAATGGCGACAAGTATTAAAATTCAATCACTTATAACTCAGTAGTGTTGAATTTCGTCAAAAAAGTCTCTATACATGAAATGTTCAGAAGCCTAAAGTTCATCAGAATAAAATATAAAAAATATATATTTTTGCTTGAAAACAAGCGATGTATCAGTTCGATCGTACCCCCATACTAGCCATTTTGAGACTTTCGGAAGAGTTAACGCTCTTAACTGTTTGGTTTCGTAGATAAAAATTTAAATTTTGAGTATCGCATAGAACTAACGTGCAGCCCCTATACGTTATGTTTAAAAAAAATATATAAAATTTTTTTTCAAAATGGCGGCTAATGTAAAAATTCAAAGTGTCATAACTTTGCTAAATGAAATCCTACTAAAAAATGTCTAATGCAAAAAGTGTTTGGAATTTTAATTTGCATATAAAAGCAATTTTTAATTATTTTTTTTTAATAAAAACCGAGTCTTACCATATATTGACCGAGACCTCGAACGAGCTTTTATGCGACTCTGCATATAGTTAATGCTCGTACGAGGTTTCTATTTAAGAAATCGACTTAAATTTTTAATACAAAATAGAGCTTTCGACTATACTTACGATACTATAAAAAAAAATTAAAAATTAAAAAATAAAAGTATTTTTTTTTCAAAACACGTTTAGTGTGATGAGTCGATCGACCCACCATACATACGCTCATGAGATTTTCAATATAGTTAAGGTCAGTGTGAGCTTATTTATACATATTTAAATTTTAATTTTTGTGACAGTATAGAATTCTTAAGCATCCTGTGTATGTTTGTTAGCAAAATCCATTTTGTCAATTTTTTGCAAAATGGCGACAAGTATTAAAATTCAATCACTTATAACTCAGTAGTGTTGAATTTCGTCAAAAAAGTCTCTTTACATGAAATGTTCAGAAGCCTAATGTTCATCAGAATAAAATATAAAAAATATATATTTTTGCTTGAAAACAAGCGATGTATCAGTTCGATCGTACCCCCATACTAGCCATTTTATGACTTTCGGAAGAGTTAACGCTCTTAACTGTTTGGTTTCGAAGATAAAAATTTAAATTTTGAGTATCGCATAGAACTAACGTGCAGCCCCTATACGTTATGTTTAAAAAAAATATATAAAATTTTTTTTCAAAATGGCGGCTAATGTAACAATTCAAAGTGTCATAACTTTGCTAAATAAAATCCTACTAAAAAATGTCTAATGCAAAAAGTGTTTGGAATTTTAATTTGCATATAAAAGCAATTTTTAATTATTTTTTTTTTAATAAAAACCGAGTCTTACCATATATTGACCGAGACCTCGAACGAGCTTTTATGCGACTCTGCATATAGTTAATGCTCGTACGAGGTTTCTATTTAAGAAATCGACTTGAATTTTTAATACAAAATAGGGCTTTCGACTATACTTACGATACTATAAAAAAAAATTAAAAATTAAAAAAAAAAAGTATTTTTTTTTCAAAACACGTTTAGTGTGATGAGTCGATCGACCCACCATACATACGCTCATGAGATTTTCAATATAGTTAAGGTCAGTGTGAGCTTATTTATACATATTTAAATTTTAATTTTTGTGACAGTATAGAATTCTTAAGCATCCTGTGTATGTTTGTTAGCAAAATCCATTTTGTCAATTTTTTGCAAAATGGCGACAAGTATTAAAATTCAATCACTTATAACTCAGTAGTGTTAAATTTCGTCAAAAAAGTCTCTAGACATGAAATGTTCAGAAGCCTAAAGTTTATCAGAATAAAATATAAAAAATATATATTTTTGCTTGAAAACAAGCGATGTATCAGTTCGATCGTACCCCCATACTAGCCATTTTGAGACTTTCGGAAGAGTTAACGCTCTTAACTGTTTGGTTTCGAAGATAAAAATTTAAATTTTGAGTATCGCATAGAACTAACGTGCAGCCCCTATACGTTATGTTTAAAAAAAATATATAAAATTTTTTTTCAAAATGGCGGCTAATGTAAAAATTCAAAGTGTCATAACTTTGCTAAATGAAATCCTACTAAAAAATGTCTAATGTAAAAAGTGTTTGGAATTTTAATTTGCATATAAAAGCAATTTTTAATTATTTTTTTTTTAATAAAAACCGAGTCTTACCATATATTGACCGAGACCTCGAACGAGCTTTTATGCGACTCTGCATATAGTTAATGCTCGTACGAGGTTTCTATTTAAGAAATCGACTTGAATTTTTAATACAAAATAGAGCTTTCGACTATACTTACTATACTATAAAAAAAAATTAAAAATTAAAAAATAAAAGTATTTTTTTTTCAAAACACGTTTAGTGTGATGAGTCGATCGACCCACCATACATACGCTCATAAGATTTTTAATATAGTTAAGGTCAGTGTGAGCTTATTTATACATATTTAAATTTTAATTTTTGTGACAGTATAGAATTCTTAAGCATCCTGTGTATGTTTGTTAGCAAAATCCATTTTGTCAATTTTTTGCAAAATGGCGACAAGTATTAAAATTCAATCACTTATAACTCAGTAGTGTTGAATTTCGTCAAAAAAGTCTCTATACATGAAATGTTCAGAAGCCTAAAGTTCATCAGAATAAAATATAAAAAATATATATTTTTGCTTGAAAACAAGCGATGTATCAGTTCGATCGTACCCCCATACTAGCCATTTTGAGACTTTCGGAAGAGTTAACGCTCTTAACTGTTTGGTTTCGAAGATAAAAATTTAAATTTTGAGTATCGCATAGAACTAACGTGCAGCCCCTATACGTTATGTTTAAAAAAAATATATAAAATTTTTTTTCAAAATGGCGGCTAATGTAAAAATTCAAAGTGTCATAACTTTGCTAAATGAAATCCTACTAAAAAATGTCTAATGCAAAAAGTGTTTGGAATTTTAATTTGCATATAAAAGCAATTTTTAATTATTTTTTTTTTAATAAAAACCGAGTCTTACCATATATTGACCGAGACCTCGAACGAGCTTTTATGCGACTCTGCATATAGTTAATGCTTGTACGAGGTTTCAATTTAAGAAATCGACTTGAATTTTTATTACAAAATAGAGCTTTCGACTATACTTACGATACTATAAAAAAAAATTAAAAATTAAAAAATAAAAGTATTTTTTTTTCAAAACACGTTTAGTGTGATGAGTCGATCGACCCACCATACATACGCTCATGAGATTTTCAATATAGTTAAGGTCAGTGTGAGCTTATTTATACATATTTAAATTTTAATTTTTGTGACAGTATAGAATTCTTAAGCATCCTGTGTATGTTTGTTAGCAAAATCCATTTTGTCAATTTTTTGCAAAATGGCGACAAGTATTAAAATTCAATCACTTATAACTCAGTAGTGTTGAATTTCGTCAAAAAAGTCTCTATTCATGAAATGTTCAGAAGCCTAAAGTTCATCAGAATAAAATATAAAAAATATATATTTTTGCTTGAAAACAAGCGATGTATCAGTTCGATCGTACCCCCATACTAGCCATTTTGAGACTTTCGGAAGAGTTAACGCTCTTAACTGTTTGGTTTCGAAGATAAAAATTTAAATTTTGAGTATCGCATAGAACTAACGTGCAGCCCCTATACGTTATGTTTAAAAAAAATATATAAATTTTTTTTCAAAATGGCGGCTAATGTAAAAATTGAAAGTGTCATTACTTTGCTAAATGAAATCCTACTAAAAAATGTCTAATGCAAAAAGTGTTTGGAATTTTAATTTGCATATAAAAGCAATTTTTAATTATTTTTTTTTTATAAAAACCGAGTCTTACCATATATTGACCGAGACCTCGAACGAGCTTTTATGCGACTCTGCATATAGTTAATGCTCGTACGAGGTTTCTATTTAAGAAATCGACTTGAATTTTAATACTAAATAGAGCTTTCGACTATACTTACGATACTATAAAAAAAAATTAAAAAATAAAAGTATTTTTTTTTCAAAACACGTTTAGTGTGATGAGTCGATCGACCCACCATACATACGCTCATGAGATTTTCAATATAGTTAAGGTCAGTGTGAGCTTATTTATACATATTTAAATTTTAATTTTTGTGACAGTATAGAATTCTTAAGCATCCTGTGTATGTTTGTTAGCAAAATCCATTTTGTCAATTTTTTGCAAAATGGCGACAAGTATTAAAATTCAATCACTTATAACTCAGTAGTGTTGAATTTCGTCAAAAAAGTCTCTATACATGAAATGTTCAGAAGCCTAAAGTTCATCAGAATAAAATATAAAAAATATATATTTTTGCTTGAAAACAAGCGATGTATCAGTTCGATCGTACCCCCATACTAGCCATTTTGAGACTTTCGGAAGAGTTAACGCTCTTAACTGTTTGGTTTCGAGGATAAAAATTTAAATTTTGAGTATCGCATAGAACTAACGTGCAGCCCCTATACGTTATGTTTAAAAAAAATATATAAAAATTTTTTTTAAAATGGCGGCTAATGTAAAAATTCAAAGTGTCATAACTTTGCTAAATGCAATCCTACTAAAAAATGTCTAATGCAAAAAGTGTTTGGAATTTAAATTTGCATATAAAAGCAATTTTTAATTATTTTTTTTTTAATAAAAACCAAGTCTTACCATATATTGACCGAGACCTCGAACGAGCTTTTATGCGACTCTGCATATAGTTAATGCTCGTACGAGGTTTCTATTTAAGAAATCGACTTGAATTTTTAATACAAAATAGAGCTTTCGACTATACTTACGATACTATAAAAAAAAATTAAAAATTAAAAAATAAAAGTATTTTTTTTTCAAAACACGTTTAGTGTGATGAGTCGATCGACCCACCATACATACGCTCATGAGATTTTCAATATAGTTAAGGTCAGTGTGAGCTTATTTATACATATTTAAATTTTAATTTTTGTGACAGTATAGAATTCTTAAGCATCCTGTGTATGTTTGTTAGCAAAATCCATTTTGTCAATTTTTTGCAAAATGGCGACAAGTATTAAAATTCAATCACTTATAACTCAGTAGTGTTGAATTTCGTCAAAAAAGTCTCTTTACATGAAATGTTCAGAAGCCTAATGTTCATCAGAATAAAATATAAAAAATATATATTTTTGCTTGAAAACAAGCGATGTATCAGTTCGATCGTACCCCCATACTAGCCATTTTGAGACTTTCGGAAGAGTTAACGCTCTTAACTGTTTGGTTTCGAAGATAAAAATTAAAATTTTGAGTATCGCATAGAACTAACGTGCAGCCCCTATACGTTATGTTTAAAAAAAATATATAAAATTTTTTTTCAAAATGGCGGCTAATGTAAAAATTCAAAGTGTCATAACTTTGCTAAATGCAATCCTACTAAAAAATGTCTTATGCAAAAAGTGTTTGGAATTTTAATTTGCATATAAAAGCAATTTTTAATTATTTTTTTTTTAATAAAAACCGAGTCTTACCATATATTGACCGAGACCTCGAACGAGCTTTTATGCGACTCTGCATATAGTTAATGCTCGTACGAGGTTTCTATTTAAGAAATCGACTTGAATTTTTAATACAAAATAGGGCTTTCGACTATACTTACGATACTATAAAAAAAAATTAAAAATTAAAAAATAAAAGTATTTTTTTTTCAAAACACGTTTAGTGTGATGAGTCGATCGACCCACCATACATACGCTCATGAGATTTTCAATATAGTTAAGGTCAGTGTGAGCTTATTTATACATATTTAAATTTTAGTTTTTGTGACAGTATAGAATTCTTAAGCATCCTGTGTATGTTTGTTAGCAAAATCCATTTTGTCAATTTTTTGCAAAATGGCGACAAGTATTAAAATTCAATCACTTATAACTCAGTAGTGTTGAATTTCGTCAAAAAAGTCTCTATACATGAAATGTTCAGAAGCCTAAAGTTCATCAGAATAAAATATAAAAAATATATATTTTTGCTTGAAAACAAGCGATGTATCAGTTCGATCGTACCCCCATACTAGCCATTTTGAGACTTTCGGAAGAGTTAACGCTCTTAACTGTTTGGTTTCGAAGATAAAAATTTAAATTTTGAGTATCGCATAGAACTAACGTGCAGCCCCTATACGTTATGTTTAAAAAAAATATATAAAAATTTTTTTCAAAATGGCGGCTAATGTAAAAATTCAAAGTGTCATAACTTTGCTAAATGAAATCCTACTAAAAAATGTCTAATGCAAAAAGTGTTTGGAATTTTAATTTGCATATAAAAGCAATTTTTAATTATTTTTTTATAAATAAAAACCGAGTCTTACCATATATTGACCGAGACCTCGAACGAGCTTTTATGCGACTCTGCATATAGTTAATGCTTGTACGAGGTTTCAATTTAAGAAATCGACTTGAATTTTTATTACAAAATAGAGCTTTCGACTATACTTACGATACTATAAAAAAAAATTAAAAATTAAAAAATAAAAGTATTTTTTTTTCAAAACACGTTTAGTGTGATGAGTCGATCGACCCACCATACATACGCTCATGAGATTTTCAATATAGTTAAGGTCAGTGTGAGCTTATTTATACATATTTAAATTTTAATTTTTGTGACAGTATAGAATTCTTAAGCATCCTGTGTATGTTTGTTAGCAAAATCCATTTTGTCAATTTTTTGCAAAATGGCGACAAGTATTAAAATTCAATCACTTATAACTCAGTAGTGTTGAATTTCTTAAAAAATGTCTCTATACATGAAATGTTCAGAAGCCTAAAGTTCATCAGAATAAAATATAAAAAATATATATTTTTGCTTGAAAACAAGCGATGTATCAGTTCGATCGTACCCCCATACTAGCCATTTTGAGACTTTCGGAAGAGTTAACGCTCTTAACTGTTTGGTTTCGAAGATAAAAATTTAAATTTTGAGTATCGCATAGAACTAACGTGCAGCCCCTATACGTTATGTTTAAAAAAAATATATAAAATTTTTTTTCAAAATGGCGGCTAATGTAAAAATTCAAAGTGTCATAACTTTGCTAAATGAAATCCTACTATAAAATGTCTAATGCAAAAAGTGTTTGGAATTTTAATTTGCATATAAAAGCAATTTTTAATTATTTTTTTTTTAATAAAAACTGAGTCTTACCATATATTGACCGAGACCTCGAACGAGCTTTTATGCGACTCTGCATATAGTTAATGCTCGTACGAGGTTTCTATTTAAGAAATCGACTTGAATTTTTAATACAAAATAGGGCTTTCGACTATACTTACGATACTATAAAAAAAAATTAAAAATTAAAAAATAAAAGTATTTTTTTTTCAAAACACGTTTAGTGTGATGAGTCGATCGACCCACCATACATACGCTCATGAGATTTTCAATATAGTTAAGGTCAGTGTGAGCTTATTTATACATATTTAAATTTTAATTTTTGTGACAGTATAGAATTCTTAAGCATCCTGTGTATGTTTGTTAGCAAAATCCATTTTGTCAATTTTTTGCAAAATGGCGACAAGTATTAAAATTCAATCACTTATAACTCAGTAGTGTTGAATTTCGTCAAAAAAGTCTCTATACATGAAATGTTCAGAAGCCTAAAGTTCATCAGAATAAAATATAAAAAATATATATTTTTGCTTGAAAACAAGCGATGTATCAGTTCGATCGTGCCCCCATACTAGCCATTTTGAGACTTTCGGAAGAGTTAACGCTCTTAACTGTTTGGTTTCGAAGATAAAAATTTAAATTTTGAGTATCGCATAGAACTAACGTGCAGCCCCTATACGTTATGTTTAAAAAAAATATATAAAATTTTTTTTCAAAATGGCGGCTAATGTAAAAATTCAAAGTGTCATAACTTTGCTAAATGAAATCCTACTCAAAAATGTCTAATGCCAAAAGTGTTTGGAATTTTAATTTGCATATAAAAGCAATTTTTAATTATTTTTTTTTTATTAAAAACCGAGTCTTACCATATATTGACCGAGACCTCGAACGAGCTTTTATGCGACTCTGCATATAGTTAATGCTCGTACGAGGTTTCTATTTAAGAAATCGACTTGAATTTTTAATACAAAATAGAGCTTTCGACTATACTTACGATACTATAAAAAAAAATTAAAAATTAAAAAATAAAAGTATTTTTTTTTCAAAACACGTTTAGTGTGATGAGTCGATCGACCCACCATACATACGCTCATGAGATTTTCAATATAGTTAAGGTCAGTGTGAGCTTATTTATACATATTTAAATTTTAATTTTTGTGACAGTATAGAATTCTTAAGCATCCTGTGTATGTTTGTTAGCAAAATCCATTTTGTCAATTTTTTGCAAAATGGCGACAAGTATTAAAATTCAATCACTTATAACTCAGTAGTGTTGAATTTCGTCAAAAAAGTCTCTATACATGAAATGTTCAGAAGCCTAAAGTTCATCAGAATAAAATATAAAAAATATATATTTTTGCTTGAAAACAAGCGATGTATCAGTTCGATCGTACCCCCATACTAGCCATTTTGAGACTTTCGGAAGAGTTAACGCTCTTAACTGTTTGGTTTCGAAGATAAAAATTTAAATTTTGAGTATCGCATAGAACTAACGTGCAGCCCCTATACGTTATGTTTAAAAAAAATATATAAATTTTTTTTCAAAATGGCGGCTAATGTAAAAATTCAAAGTGTCATAACTTTGCTAAATGAAATCCTACTAAAAAATGTCTAATGCAAAAAGTGTTTGGAATTTTAATTTGCATATAAAAGCAATTTTTAATTATTTTTTTTTTAATAAAAACCGAGTCTTACCATATATTGACCGAGACCTCGAACGAGCTTTTATGCGACTCTGCATATAGTTAATGCTCGTACGAGGTTTCTATTTCAGAAATCGACTTGAATTTTTAATACAAAATAGGGCTTTCGACTATACTTACGATACTATAAAAAAAAATTAAAAATTAAAAAATAAAAGTATTTTTTTTTCAAAACACGTTTAGTGTGATGAGTCGATCGACCCACCATACATACGCTCATGAGATTTTCAATATAGTTAAGGTCAGTGTGAGCTTATTTATACATATTTAAATTTTAATTTTTGTGACAGTATAGAATTCTTAAGCATCCTGTGTATGTTTGTTAGCAAAATCCATTTTGTCAATTTTTTGCAAAATGGCGACAAGTATTAAAATTCAATCACTTATAACTCAGTAGTGTTGAATTTCGTCAAAAAAGTCTCTATACATGAAATGTTCAGAAGCCTAAAGTTCATCAGAATAAAATATAAAAAATATATATTTTTGCTTGAAAACAAGCGATGTATCAGTTCGATCGTACCCCCATACTAGCCATTTTGAGACTTTCGGAAGAGTTAACGCTCTTAACTGTTTGGTTTCGAAGATAAAAATTTAAATTTTGAGTATCGCATAGAACTAACGTGCAGCCCCTATACGTTATGTTTAAAAAAAATATATAAAATTTTTTTTCAAAATGGCGGCTAATGTAAAAATTCAAAGTGTCATAACTTTGCTAAATGAAATCCTACTAAAAAATGTCTAATGCAAAAAGTGTTTGGAATTTTAATTTGCATATAAAAGCAATTTTTAATTATTTTTTTATTAATAAAAACCGAGTCTTACCATATATTGACCGAGACCTCGAACGAGCTTTTATGCGACTCTGCATATAGTTAATGCTTGTACGAGGTTTCTATTTAAGAAATCGACTTGAATTTTTAATACAAAATAGAGCTTTCGACTATACTTACGATACTATAAAAAAAAATTAAAAATTAAAAAATAAAAGTATTTTTTTTTCAAAACACGTTTAGTGTGATGAGTCGATCGACCCACCATACATACGCTCATGAGATTTTCAATATAGTTAAGGTCAGTGTGAGCTTATTTATATATATTTAAATTTTAATTTTTGTGACAGTATAGAATTCTTAAGCATCCTGTGTATGTTTGTTAGCAAAATCCATTTTGTCAATTTTTTGCAAAATGGCGACAAGTATTAAAATTCAATCACTTATAACTCAGTAGTGTTGAATTTCGTCAAAAAAGTCTCTATACATGAAATGTTCAGAAGCCTAAAGTTCATCAGAATAAAATATTAAAAATATATATTTTTGCTTGAAAACAAGCGATGTATCAGTTCGATCGTACCCCCATACTAGCCATTTTGAGACTTTCGGAAGAGTTAACGCTCTTAACTGTTTGGTTTCGAAGATAAAAATTTAAATTTTGAGTATCGCATAGAACTAACGTGCAGCCCCTATACGTTATGTTTAAAAAAAATATATAAAAATTTTTTTCAAAATGGCGGCTAATGTAAAAATTCAAAGTGTCATAACTTTGCTAAATGAAATTCTACTAAAAAATGTCTAATGCAAAAAGTGTTTGGAATTTTAATTTGCATATAAAAGCAATTTTTTATTATTTTTTTTTTTAAAAAAACCGAGTCTTACCATATATTGACCGAGACCTCGAACGAGCTTTTATGCGACTCTGCATATAGTTAATGCTCGTACGAGGTTTCTATTTAAGAAATCGACTTGAATTTTTAATACAAAATAGGGCTTTCGACTATACTTACGATACTATAAAAAAAAATTAAAAATTAAAAAATAAAAGTATTTTTTTTTCAAAACACGTTTAGTGTGATGAGTCGATCGACCCACCATACATACGCTCATGAGATTTTCAATATAGTTAAGGTCAGTGTGAGCTTATTTATACATATTTAAATTTTAATTTTTGTGACAGTATAGAATTCTTAAGCATCCTGTGTATGTTTGTTAGCAAAATCCATTTTGTCAATTTTTTGCAAAATGGCGACAAGTATTAAAATTCAATCACTTATAACTCAGTAGTGTTGAATTTCGTCAAAAAAGTCTCTATACATGAAATGTTCAGAAGCCTAAAGTTCATCAGAATAAAATATAAAAAATATATATTTTTGCTTGAAAACAAGCGATGTATCAGTTCGATCGTACCCCCATACTAGCCATTTTGAGACTTTCGGAAGAGTTAACGCTCTTAACTGTTTGGTTTCGAAGATAAAAATTTAAATTTTGAGTATCGCATAGAACTAACGTGCAGCCCCTATACGTTATGTTTAAAAAAAATATATAAAATTTTTTTTCAAAATGGCGGCTAATGTAAAAATTCAAAGTGTCATAACTTTGCTAAATGAAAACCTACTAAAAAATGTCTAATGCAAAAAGTGTTTGGAATTTTAATTTGCATATAAAAGCAATTTTTAATTATTTTTTTTTTATTAAAAACCGAGTCTTACCATATATTGACCGAGACCTCGAACGAGCTTTTATGCGACTCTGCATATAGTTAATGCTCGTACGAGGTTTCTATTTAAGAAATCGACTTGAATTTTTAATACAAAATAGAGCTTTCGACTATACTTACGATACTATAAAAAAAAATTAAAAATTAAAAAATAAAAGTATTTTTTTTTCAAAACACGTTTAGTGTGATGAGTCGATCGACCCACCATACATACGCTCATGAGATTTTCAATATAGTTAAGGTCAGTGTGAGCTTATTTATACATATTTAAATTTTAATTTTTGTGACAGTATAGAATTCTTAAGCATCCTGTGTATGTTTGTTAGCAAAATCCATTTTGTCAATTTTTTGCAAAATGGCGACAAGTATTAAAATTCAATCACTTATAACTCAGTAGTGTTGAATTTCGTCAAAAAAGTCTCTATACATGAAATGTTCAGAAGCCTAAAGTTCATCAGAATAAAATATAAAAAATATATATTTTTGCTTGAAAACAAGCGATGTATCAGTTCGATCGTACCCCCATACTAGCCATTTTGAGACTTTCGGAAGAGTTAACGCTCTTAACTGTTTGGTTTCGAAGATAAAAATTTAAATTTTGAGTATCGCATAGAACTAACGTGCAGCCCCTATACGTTATGTTTAAAAAAAATATATAAATTTTTTTTCAAAATGGCGGCTAATGTAAAAATTCAAAGTGTCATAACTTTGCTAAATGAAATCCTACTAAAAAATGTCTAATGCAAAAAGTGTTTGGAATTTTAATTTGCATATAAAAGCAATTTTTAATTATTTTTTTTTTTAATAAAACCGAGTCTTACCATATATTGACCGAGACCTCGAACGAGCTTTTATGCGACTCTGCATATAGTTAATGCTCGTACGAGGTTTCTATTTAAGAAATCGACTTGAATTTTTATTACAAAATAGAGCTTTCGACTATACTTACGATACTATAAAAAAAAATTAAAAATTAAAAAATAAAAGTATTTTTTTTTCAAAACACGTTTAGTGTGATGAGTCGATCGACCCACCATACATACGCTCATGAGATTTTCAATATAGTTAAGGTTAGTGTGAGCTTATTCATACATATTTAAATTTTAATTTTTGTGACAGTATAGAATTCTTAAGCATCCTGTGTATGTTTGTTAGCAAAATCCATTTTGTCAATTTTTTGCAAAATGGCGACAAGTATTAAAATTCAATCACTTATAACTCAGTAGTGTTGAATTTCGTCAAAAAAGTCTCTATTCATGAAATGTTCAGAAGCCTAAAGTTCATCAGAATAAAATATAAAAAATATATATTTTTGCTTGAAAACAAGCGATGTATCAGTTCGATCGTACCCCCATACTAGCCATTTTGAGACTTTCGGAAGAGTTAACGCTCTTAACTGTTTGGTTTCGAAGATAAAAATTTAAATTTTGAGTATCGCATAGAACTAACGTGCAGCCCCTATACGTTATGTTTAAAAAAAATATATAAAATTTTTTTTCAAAATGGCGGCTAATGTAAAAATTCAAAGTGTCATAACTTTGCTAAATAAAATCCTACTAAAAAATGTCTAATGCAAAAAGTGTTTGGAATTTTAATTTGCATATAAAAGCAATTTTTAATTTTTTTTTTTTATAAAAACCGAGTCTTACCATATATTGACCGAGACCTCGAACGAGCTTTTATGCGACTCTGCATATAGTTAATGCTCGTACGAGGTTTCTATTTAAGAAATCGACTTGAATTTTTAATACAAAATAGAGCTTTCGACTATACTTACGATACTATAAAAAAAAATTAAAAATTAAAAAATAAAAGTATTTTTTTTTCAAAACACGTTTAGTGTGATGAGTCGATCGACCCACCATACATACGCTCATGAGATTTTCAATATAGTTAAGGTCAGTGTGAGCTTATTTATACATATTTAAATTTTAATTTTTGTGACAGTATAGAATTCTTAAGCATCCTGTGTATGTTTGTTAGCAAAATCCATTTTGTCAATTTTTTGCAAAATGGCGACAAGTATTAAAATTCAATCACTTATAACTCAGTAGTGTTGAATTTCGTCAAAAAAGTCTCTATACATGAAATGTTCAGAAGCCTAAAGTTCATCAGAATAAAATATAAAAAATATATATTTTTGCTTGAAAACAAGCGATGTATCAGTTCGATCGTACCCCCATACTAGCCATTTTGAGACTTTCGGAAGAGTTAACGCTCTTAACTGTTTGGTTTCGAAGATAAAAATTTAAATTTTGAGTATCGCATAGAACTAACGTGCAGCCCCTATACGTTATGTTTAAAAAAAATATATAAATTTTTTTTCAAAATGGCGGCTAATGTAAAAATTCAAAGTGTCATAACTTTGCTAAATGAAATCCTACTAAAAAATGTCTAATGCAAAAAGTGTTTGGAATTTTAATTTGCATATAAAAGCAATTTTTAATTATTTTTTTTTTAATAAAAACCGAGTCTTACCATATATTGACCGAGACCTCGAACGAGCTTTTATGCGACTCTGCATATAGTTAATGCTCGTACGAGGTTTCTATTTAAGAAATCGACTTGAATTTTTATTACAAAATAGAGCTTTCGACTATACTTACGATACTATAAAAAAAAATTAAAAATTAAAAAATAAAAGTATTTTTTTTTCAAAACACGTTTAGTGTGATGAGTCGATCGACCCACCATACATACGCTCATGAGATTTTCAATATAGTTAAGGTCAGTGTGAGCTTATTTATACATATTTAAATTTTAATTTTTGTGACAGTATAGAATTCTTAAGCATCCTGTGTATGTTTGTTAGCAAAATCCATTTTGTCAATTTTTTGCAAAATGGCGACAAGTATTAAAATTCAATCACTTATAACTCAGTAGTGTTGAATTTCGTCAAAAAAGTCTCTATACATGAAATGTTCAGAAGCCTAAAGTTCATCAGAATAAAATATTAAAAATATATATTTTTGCTTGAAAACAAGCGATGTATCAGTTCGATCGTACCCCCATACTAGCCATTTTGAGACTTTCGGAAGAGTTAACGCTCTTAACTGTTTGGTTTCGAAGATAAAAATTTTAATTTTGAGTATCGCATAGAACTAACGTGCAGCCCCTATACGTTATGTTTAAAAAAAATATATAAAATTTTTTTTCAAAATAGCGGCTAATGTAAAAATTCAAAGTGTCATAGCTTTGCTAAATGAAATTTTACTTAAAAATGTCTAATGCAAAAAGTGTTTGGAATTTTAATTTGCAAATAAAATAAATTTTTAATTATTTTTTTTTTAATAAAAACCGAGTCTTACCATATATTGACCGAGACCTCGAACGAGCTTTTATGCGACTCTGCATATAGTTAATGCTCGTACGAGGTTTCTATTTAAGAAATCGACTTGAATTTTTAATACAAAATAGGGCTTTCGACTATACTTACGATACTTTAAAAAAAAAATTAAAAATTAAAAAATAAAAGTATTTTTTTTTCAAAACACGTTTAGTGTGATGAGTCGATCGACCCACCATACATACGCTCATGAGATTTTTAATATAGTTAAGGTCAGTGTGAGCTTATTTATACATATTTAAATTTTAATTTTTGTGACAGTATAGAATTCTTAAGCATCCTGTGTATGTTTGTTAGCAAAATCCATTTTGTCAATTTTTTGCAAAATGGCGACAAGTATTAAAATTCAATCACTTATAACTCAGTAGTGTTGAATTTCGTCAAAAAAGTCTCTATACATGAAATGTTCAGAAGCCTAAAGTTCATCAGAATAAAATATAAAAAATATATATTTTTGCTTGAAAACAAGCGATGTATCAGTTCGATCGTACCCCCATACTAGCCATTTTGAGACTTTCGGAAGAGTTAACGCTCTTAACTGTTTGGTTTCGAAGATAAAAATTTAAATTTTGAGTATCGCATAGAACTAACGTGCAGCCCCTATACGTTATGTTTAAAAAAAATATATAAATTTTTTTTCAAAATGGCGGCTAATGTAAAAATTCAAAGTGTCATAACTTTGCTAAATGAAATCCTACTAAAAAATGTCTAATGCAAAAAGTGTTTGGAATTTTAATTTGCATATAAAAGCAATTTTTAATTATTTTTTTTTTAATAAAAACCGAGTCTTACCATATATTGACCGAGACCTCGAACGAGCTTTTATGCGACTCTGCATATAGTTAATGCTCGTACGAGGTTTCTATTTAAGAAATCGACTTGAATTTTTATTACAAAATAGAGCTTTCGACTATACTTACGATACTATAAAAAAAAATTAAAAATTAAAAAATAAAAGTATTTTTTTTTCAAAACACGTTTAGTGTGATGAGTCGATCGACCCACCATACATACGCTCATGAGATTTTCAATATAGTTAAGGTTAGTGTGAGCTTATTCATACATATTTAAATTTTAATTTTTGTGACAGTATAGAATTCTTAAGCATCCTGTGTATGTTTGTTAGCAAAATCCATTTTGTCAATTTTTTGCAAAATGGCGACAAGTATTAAAATTCAATCACTTATAACTCAGTAGTGTTGAATTTCGTCAAAAAAGTCTCTATTCATGAAATGTTCAGAAGCCTAAAGTTCATCAGAATAAAATATAAAAAATATATATTTTTGCTTGAAAACAAGCGATGTATCAGTTCGATCGTACCCCCATACTAGCCATTTTGAGACTTTCGGAAGAGTTAACGCTCTTAACTGTTTGGTTTCGAAGATAAAAATTTAAATTTTGAGTATCGCATAGAACTAACGTGCAGCCCCTATACGTTATGTTTAAAAAAAATATATAAAATTTTTTTTCAAAATGGCGGCTAATGTAAAAATTCAAAGTGTCATAACTTTGCTAAATGAAATCCTACTAAAAAATGTCTAATGCAAAAAGTGTTTGGAATTTTAATTTGCATATAAAAGCAATTTTTAATTATTTTTTTTAAAAACCGAGTCTTACCATATATTGACCGAGACCTCGAACGAGCTTTTATGCGACTCTGCATATAGTTAATGCTCGTACGAGGTTTCTATTTAAGAAATCGACTTGAATTTTTAATACAAAATAGAGCTTTCGACTATACTTACGATACTATAAAAAAAAATTAAAAATTAAAAAATAAAAGTATTTTTTTTTCAAAACACGTTTAGTGTGATGAGTCGATCGACCCACCATACATACGCTCATGAGATTTTCAATATAGTTAAGGTCAGTGTGAGCTTATTTATACATATTTAAATTTTAATTTTTGTGACAGTATAGAATTCTTAAGCATCCTGTGTATGTTTGTTAGCAAAATCCATTTTGTCAATTTTTTGCAAAATGGCGACAAGTATTAAAATTCAATCACTTATAACTCAGTAGTGTTGAATTTCGTCAAAAAAGTCTCTTTACATGAAATGTTCAGAAGCCTAAAGTTAATCAGAATAAAATATAAAAAATATATATTTTTGCTTGAAAACAAGCGATGTATCAGTTCGATCGTACCCCCATACTAGCCATTTTGAGACTTTCGGAAGAGTTAACGCTCTTAACTGTTTGGTTTCGAAGATAAAAATTTAAATTTTGAGTATCGCATAGAACTAACGTGCAGCCCCTATACGTTATGTTTAAAAAAAATATATAAAAATTTTTTTCAAAATGGCGGCTAATGTAAAAATTCAAAGTGTCATAACTTTGCTAAATGAAATCCTACTAAAAAATGTCTAATGCAAAAAGTGTTTGGAATTTTAATTTGCATATAAAAGCAATTTTTAATTATTTTTTTTAATAAAAACCGAGTCTTACCATATATTGACCGAGACCTCGAACGAGCTTTTATGCGACTCTGCATATAGTTAATGCTCGTACGAGGTTTCTATTTAAGAAATCGACTTAACTTTTTAATACAAAATAGGGCTTTCGACTATACTTACGATACTATAAAAAAAAATTAAAAATTAAAAAATAAAAGTATTTTTTTTTCAAAACACGTTTAGTGTGATGAGTCGATCGACCCACCATACATACGCTCATGAGATTTTCAATATAGTTAAGGTCAGTGTGAGCTTATTTATACATATTTAAATTTTAATTTTTGTGACAGTATAGAATTCTTAAGCATCCTGTGTATGTTTGTTAGCAAAATCCATTTTGTCAATTTTTTGCAAAATGGCGACAAGTATTAAAATTCAATCACTTATAACTCAGTAGTGTTGAATTTCGTCAAAAAAGTCTCTATACATGAAATGTTCAGAAGCCTAAAGTTCATCAGAATAAAATATAAAAAATATATATTTTTGCTTGAAAACAAGCGATGTATCAGTTCGATCGTACCCCCATACTAGCCATTTTGAGACTTTCGGAAGAGTTAACGCTCTTAACTGTTTGGTATCGAAGATAAAAATTTAAATTTTAAGTATCGCATAGAACTAACGTGCAGCCCCTATACGTTATGTTTAAAAAAAATATATAAAATTTTTTTAAAATGGCGGCTAATGTAAAAATTCAAAGTGTCATAACTTTGCTAAATAAAATCCTACTAAAAAATGTCTAATGCAAAAAGTGTTTGGAATTTTAATTTGCATATAAAAGCAATTTTTAATTATTTTTTTTTTAATAAAAACCGAGTCTTACCATATATTGACCGAGACCTCGAACGAGCTTTTATGCGACTCTGCATATAGTTAATGCTCGTACGAGGTTTCTATTTAAGAAATCGACTTGAATTTTTAATACAAAATAGAGCTTTCGACTATACTTACGATACTATAAAAAAAAATTAAAAATTAAAAAATAAAAGTATTTTTTTTTCAAAACACGTTTAGTGTGATGAGTCGATCGACCCACCATACATACGCTCATGAGATTTTCAATATAGTTAAGGTCAGTGTGAGCTTATTTATACATATTTAAATTTTAATTTTTGTGACAGTATAGAATTCTTAAGCATCCTGTGTATGTTTGTTAGCAAAATCCATTTTGTCAATTTTTTGCAAAATGGCGACAAGTATTAAAATTCAATCACTTATAACTCAGTAGTGTTGAATTTCGTCAAAAAAGTCTTTATACATGAAATGTTCAGAAGCCTAAAGTTCATCAGAATAAAATATAAAAAATATATATTTTTGCTTGAAAACAAGCGATGTATCAGTTCGATCGTACCCCCATACTAGCCATTTTGAGACTTTCGGAAGAGTTAACGCTCCTAACTGTTTGGTTTCGAAGATAAAAATTTAAATTTTGAGTATCGCATAGAACTAACGTGCAGCCCCTATACGTTATGTTTAAAAAAAATATATAAAATTTTTTTTCAAAATGGCGGCTAATGTAAAAATTCAAAGTGTCATAACTTTGCTAAATGAAATCCTACTAAAAAATGTCTAATGCAAAAAGTGTTTGGAATTTTAATTTGCATATAAAAGCAATTTTTAATTATTTTTTTTTTAATAAAAACCGAGTCTTACTATATATTGACCGAGACCTCGAACGAGCTTTTATGCGACTCTGCATATAGTTATTGCTCGTACGAGGTTTCTATTTAAGAAATCGACTTAAATTTTTAATACAAAATAGAGCTTTCGACTATACTTACGATACTATAAAAAAATTAAAAATTAAAAAATAAAAGTATTTTTTTTTCAAAACACGTTTAGTGTGATGAGTCGATCGACCCACCATACATACGCTCATGAGATTTTCAATATAGTTAAGGTCAGTGTGAGCTTATTTATACATATTTAAATTTTAATTTTTGTGACAGTATAGAATTCTTAAGCATCCTGTGTATGTTTGTTAGCAAAATCCATTTTGTCAATTTTTTGCAAAATGGCGACAAGTATTAAAATTCAATCACTTATAACTCAGTAGTGTTGAATTTCGTCAAAAAAGTCTCTATACATGAAATGTTCAGAAGTCTAAAGTTCATCAGAATAAAATATAAAAAATATATATTTTTGCTTGAAAACAAGCGATGTATCAGTTCGATCGTACCCCCATACTAGCCATTTTGAGACTTTCGAAAGAGTTAACGCTCTTAACTGTTTGGTTTCGAAGATAAAAATTTTAGTTTTGAGTATCGCATAGAACTAACGTGCAGCCCCTATACGTTATGTTTAAAAAAAATATATAAAATTTTTTTTCAAAATGGCGGCTAATGTAAAAATTGAAAGTGTCATAGCTTTGCTAAATGACATCCTACTAAAAAATGTCTAATGCAAAAAGTGTTTGGAATTTTAATTTGCATATAAAATAAATTTTTAATTATTTTTTTTTTAATAAAAACCGAGTCTTACCATATATTGACCGAGACCTCGAACAAGCTTTTATGCGACTCTGCATATAGTTAATGCTCGTACGAGGTTTCTATTTAAGAAATTGACTTGAATTTTTAATACAAAATAGGGCTTTCGACTATACTTACGATACTATAAAAAAAAATTAAAAATTAAAAAATAAAAGTATTTTTTTTTCAAAACACGTTTAGTGTGATGAGTCGATCGACCCACCATACATACGCTCATGAGATTTTCAATATAGTTAAGGTCAGTGTGAGCTTATTTATAAATATTTAAATTTTAATTTTTGTGACAGTATAGAATTCTTAAGCATCCTGTGTATGTTTGTTAGCAAAATCCATTTTGTCAATTTTTTGCAAAATGGCGACAAGTATTAAATTTCAATCACTTATAACTCAGTAGTGTTGAATTTCGTCAAAAAAGTCTCTATACATGAAATGTTCAGAAGCCTAAAGTTCATCAGAATAAAATATAAAAAATATATATTTTTGCTTGAAAACAAGCGATGTATCAGTTCGATCGTACCCCCATACTAGCCATTTTGAGACTTTCGGAAGAGTTAACGCTCTTAACTGTTTGGTTTCGAAGATAAAAATTTAAATTTTGAGTATCGCATAGAACTAACGTGCAGCCCCTATACGTTATGTTTAAAAAAAATATATAAATTTTTTTTATAAAATGGCGGCTAATGTAAAAATTCAAAGTGTCATAACTTTGCTAAATAAAATCCTACTAAAAAATGTCTAATGCAAAAAGTGTTTGGACATTTAATTTGCATATAAAAGCAATTTTTAATTATTTTTTTTTTAATAAAAACCGAGTCTTACCATATATTGACCGAGACCTCGAACGAGCTTTTATGCGACTCTGCATATAGTTAATGCTCGTACGAGGTTTCTATTTAAGAAATCGACTTGAATTTTTAATACAAAATAGAGCTTTCGACTATACTTACGATACTATAAAAAAAAATTAAAAATTAAAAAATAAAAGTATTTTTTTTTCAAAACACGTTTAGTGTGATGAGTCGATCGACCCACCATACATACGCTCATGAGAATTTTAATATAGTTAAGGTCAGTGTGAGCTTATTTATATATATTTAAATTTTAATTTTTGTGACAGTATAGAATTCTTAAGCATCCTGTGTATGTTTGTTAGCAAAATCCATTTTGTCAATTTTTTGCAAAATGGCGACAAGTATTAAAATTCAATCACTTATAACTCAGTAGTGTTGAATTTCGTCAAAAAAGTCTTTATACATGAAATGTTCAGAAGCCTAAAGTTCATCAGAATAAAATATAAAAAATATATATTTTTGCTTGAAAACAAGCGATGTATCAGTTCGATCGTACCCCCATACTAGCCATTTTGAGACTTTCGGAAGAGTTAACGCTCTTAACTGTTTGGTTTCGAAGATAAAAATTTAAATTTTGAGTATAGCATAGAACTAACGTGCAGCCCCTATACGTTATGTTTAAAAAAAATATATAAATTTTTTTTCAAAATGGCGGCTAATGTAAAAATTCAAAGTGTCATAACTTTGCTAAATGAAATCCTACTAAAAAATGTCTAATGCAAAAAGTGTTTGGAATTTTAATTTGCATATAAAAGCAATTTTTAATTATTTTTTTTTTAATAAAAACCGAGTCTTACCATATATTGACCGAGACCTCGAACGAGCTTTTATGCGACTCTGCATATAGTTAATGCTCGTACGAGGTTTCTATCTAGGAAATTGACTTGAATTTTTATTACAAAATAGAGCTTTCGACTATACTTACGATACTATAAAAAAAAATTAAAAATTAAAAAATAAAAGTATTTTTTTTTCAAAACACGTTTAGTGTGATGAGTCGATCGACCCACCATACATACGCTCATGAGATTTTCAATATAGTTAAGGTCAGTGTGAGCTTATTTATACATATTTAAATTTTAATTTTTGTGACAGTATAGAATTCTTAAGCATCCTGTGTATGTTTGTTAGCAAAATCCATTTTGTCAATTTTTTGCAAAATGGCGACAAGTATTAAAATTCAATCACTTATAACTCAGTAGTGTTGAATTTCGTCAAAAAAGTCTCTTTACATGAAATGTTCAGAAGCCTAATGTTCATCAGAATAAAATATAAAAAATATATATTTTTGCTTGAAAACAAGCGATGTATCAGTTCGATCGTACCCCCATACTAGCCATTTTGAGACTTTCGGAAGAGTTAACGCTCTTAACTGTTTGGTTTCGAAGATAAAAATTTAAATTTTGAGTATCGCATAGAACTAACGTGCAGCCCCTATACGTTATGTTTAAAAAAAATATATAAAATTTTTTTTCAAAATGGCGGCTAATGTAAAAATTCAAAGTGTCATAACTTTGCTAAATAAAATCCTACTAAAAAATGTCTAATGCAAAAAGTGTTTGGAATTTTAATTTGCATATAAAAGCAATTTTTAATTATTTTTTTTTTAATAAAAACCGAGTCTTACCATATATTGACCGAGACCTCGAACGAGCTTTTATGCGACTCTGCATATAGTTAATGCTCGTACGAGGTTTCTATTTAAGAAATCGACTTGAATTTTTAATACAAAATAGGGCTTTCGACTATACTTACGATACTATAAAAAAAAATTAAAAATTAAAAAATAAAAGTATTTTTTTTTCAAAACACGTTTAGTGTGATGAGTCGATCGACCCACCATACATACGCTCATGAGATTTTCAATATAGTTAAGGTCAGTGTGAGCTTATTTATACATATTTAAATTTTAATTTTTGTTACAGTATAGAATTCTTAAGCATCCTGTGTATGTTTGTTAGCAAAATCCATTTTGTCAATTTTTTGCAAAATGGCGACAAGTATTAAAATTCAATCACTTATAACTCAGTAGTGTTAAATTTCGTCAAAAAAGTCTCTATACATGAAATGTTCAGAAGCCTAAAGTTCATCAGAATAAAATATAAAAAATATATATTTTTGCTTGAAAACAAGCGATGTATCAGTTCGATCGTACCCCCATACTAGCCATTTTGAGACTTTCGGAAGAGTTAACGCTCTTAACTGTTTGGTTTCGAAGATAAAAATTTAAATTTTGAGTATCGCATAGAACTAACGTGCAGCCCCTATACGTTATGTTTAAAAAAAATATATAAAATTTTTTTTCAAAATGGCGGCTAATGTAAAAATTCAAAGTGTCATAACTTTGCTAAATGAAATCCTACTAAAAAATGTCTAATGCAAAAAGTGTTTGGAATTTTAATTTGCATATAAAAGCAATTTTTAATTATTTTTTTTTTAATAAAAACCGAGTCTTACCATATATTGACCGAGACCTCGAACGAGCTTTTATGCGACTCTGCATATAGTTAATGCTCGTACGAGGTTTCTATTCAAGAAATCGACTTGAATTTTTAATACTAAATAGAGCTTTCGACTATACTTACGATACTATAAAAAAAAATT
This sequence comes from Plectrocnemia conspersa, assembly GCF_051122295.1. Taxonomy (NCBI): domain Eukaryota; kingdom Metazoa; phylum Arthropoda; class Insecta; order Trichoptera; family Polycentropodidae; genus Plectrocnemia; species Plectrocnemia conspersa. Next base: position 564,247 of record NW_028277183.1, on the reverse strand, counting down.
AAAAATTAAAAAATAAAAGTATTTTTTTTTCAAAACACGTTTAGTGTGATGAGTCGATCGACCCACCATACATACGCTCATGAGATTTTCAATATAGTTAAGGTCAGTGTGAGCTTATTAATACATATTTAAATTTTAATTTTTGTGACAGTATAGAATTCTTAAGCATCCTGTGTATGTTTGTTAGCAAAATCCATTTTGTCAATTTTTTGCAAAATGGCGACAAGTATTAAAATTCAATCACTAATAACTCAGTAGTGTTAAATTTCGTCAAAAAAGTCTCTATACATGAAATGTTCAGAAGCCTAAAGTTCATCAGAATAAAATATAAAAAATATATATTTTTGCTTGAAAACAAGCGATGTATCAGTTCGATCGTACCCCCATACTAGCCATTTTGAGACTTTCAGAAGAGTTAACGCTCTTAACTGTTTGGTTTCGAAGTTAAAAATTTAAATTTTGAGTATCGCATAGAACTAACGTGCAGCCCCTATACGTTATGTTTAAAAAAAATATATAAAATTTTTTTTCAAAATGGCGGCTAATGTAAAAATTCAAAGTGTCATATTTTTGCTAAATGAAATCCTACTAAAAAATGTCTAATGCAAAAAGTGTTTGGAATTTTAATTTGCATATAAAAGCAATTTTTAATTATTTTTTTTTTAATAAAAACCGAGTCTTACTATATATTGACCGAGACCTCGAACGAGCTTTTATGCGACTCTGCATATAGTTAATGCTCGTACGAGGTTTCTATTTAAGAAATCGACTTGAATTTTTAATACAAAATAGGGCTTTCGACTATACTTACGATACTATAAAAAAAAATTAAAAATTAAAAAATAAAAGTATTTTTTTTTCAAAACACGTTTAGTGTGATGAGTCGATCGACCCACCATACATACGCTCATGAGATTTTCAATATAGTTAAGGTCAGTGTGAGCTTATTTATACATATTTAAATTTTAATTTTTGTGACAGTATAGAATTCTTAAGCATCCTGTGTATGTTTGTTAGCAAAATCCATTTTGTCAATTTTTTGCAAAATGGCGACAAGTATTAAAATTCAATCACTTATAACTCAGTAGTGTTGAATTTCGTCAAAAAAGTCTCTATACATGAAATGTTCAAAAGCCTAAAGTTCATCAGAATAAAATATAAAAAATATATATTTTTGCTTGAAAACAAGCGATGTATCAGTTCGATCGTACCCCCATACTAGCCATTTTGAGACTTTCGGAAGAGTTAACGCTCTTAACTGTTTGGTTTTGAAGATAAAAATTTATATTTTGAGTATCGCATAGAACTAACGTGCAGCCCCTATACGTTATGTTTAAAAAAAATATATAAAATTTTTTTTCAAAATGGCGGCTAATGTAAAAATTCAAAGTGTCATAACTTTGCTAAATGAAATCCTACTAAAAAATGTCTAATGCAAAAAGTGTTTGGAATTTTAATTTGCATATAAAAGCAATTTTTAATTATTTTTTTTTTAATAAAAACCGAGTCTTACCATATATTGACCGAGACCTCGAACGAGCTTTTATGCGACTCTGCATATAGTTAATGCTCGTACGAGGTTTCTATTTAAGAAATCGACTTGAATTTTTAATACAAAATAGAGCTTTCGACTATACTTACGATACTATAAAAAAAAATTAAAAATTAAAAAATAAAAGTATTTTTTTTTCAAAACACGTTTAGTGTGATGAGTCGATCGACCCACCATACATACGCTCATGAGATTTTCAATATAGTTAAGGTCAGTGTGAGCTTATTTATACATATTTAAATTTTAATTTTTGTGACAGTATAGAATTCTTAAGCATCCTGTGTATGTTTGTTAGCAAAATCCATTTTGTCAATTTTTTGCAAAATGGCGACAAGTATTAAAATTCAATCACTTATAACTCAGTAGTGTTGAATTTCGTCAAAAAAGTCTCTATACATGAAATGTTCAGAAGCCTAAAGTTCATCAGAATAAAATATAAAAAATATATATTTTTGCTTGAAAACAAGCGATGTATCAGTTCGATCGTACCCCCATACTAGCCATTTTGAGACTTTCGGAAGAGTTAACGCTCTTAACTGTTTGGTTTCGAAGATAAAAATTTTAATTTTGAGTATCGCATAGAACTAACGTGCAGCCCCTATACGTTATGTTTAAAAAAAATATATAAAATTTTTTTTCAAAATGGCGGCTAATGTAAAAATTCAAAGTGTCATAGCTTTGCTAAATCAAATCCTACTAAAAAATGTCTAATGCAAAAAGTGTTTGGAATTTTAATTTGCATATAAAATAAATTTTTAATTATTTTTTTTTTAATAAAAACCGAGTCTTACCATATATTGACCGAGACCTCGAACGAGCTTTTATGCGACTCTGCATATAGTTAATGCTCGTACGAGGTTTCTATTTAAGAAATCGACTTGAATTTTTAATACAAAATAGGGCTTTCGACTATACTTACGATACTATAAAAAAAAATTAAAAATTAAAAAATAAAAGTATTTTTTTTTCAAAACACGTTTAGTGTGATGAGTCGATCGACCCACCATACATACGCTCATGAGATTTTTAATATAGTTAAGGTCAGTGTGAGCTTATTTATACATATTTAAATTTTAATTTTTGTGACAGTATAGAATTCTTAAGCATCCTGTGTATGTTTGTTAGCAAAATCCATTTTGTCAATTTTTTGCAAAATGGCGACAAGTATTAAAATTCAATCACTTATAACTCAGTAGTGTTGAATTTCGTCAAAAAAGTCTCTATACATGAAATGTTCAGAAGCCTAAAGTTCATCAGAATAAAATATAAAAAATATATATTTTTGCTTGAAAACAAGCGATGTATCAGTTCGATCGTACCCCCATACTAGCCATTTTGAGACTTTCGGAAGAGTTAACGCTCTTAACTGTTTGGTTTCGAAGATAAAAATTTAAATTTTGAGTATCGCATAGAACTAACGTGCAGCCCCTATACGTTATGTTTAAAAAAAATATATAAATTTTTTTTTCAAAATGGCGGCTAATGTAAAAATTCAAAGTGTCATAACTTTGCTAAATAAAATCCTACTAAAAAATGTCTAATGCAAAAAGTGTTTGGACATTTAATTTGCATATAAAAGCAATTTTTAATTATTTTTTTTTTGATAAAAACCGAGTCTTACCATATATTGACCGAGACCTCGAACGAGCTTTTATGCGACTCTGCATATAGTTAATGCTCGTACGAGGTTTCTATTTAAGAAATCGACTTGAATTTTTAATACAAAATAGAGCTTTCGACTATACTTACGATACTATAAAAAAAAATTAAAAATTAAAAAATAAAAGTATTTTTTTTTCAAAACACGTTTAGTGTGATGAGTCGATCGACCCACCATACATACGCTCATGAGATTTTCAATATAGTTAAGGTCAGTGTGAGCTTATTTATACATATTTAAATTTTAATTTTTGTGACAGTATAGAATTCTTAAGCATCCTGTGTATGTTTGTTAGCAAAATCCATTTTGTCAATTTTTTGCAAAATGGCGACAAGTATTAAAATTCAATCACTTATAACTCAGTAGTGTTGAATTTCGTCAAAAAAGTCTCTATACATGAAATGTTCAGAAGCCTAAAGTTCATCAGAATAAAATATAAAAAATATATATTTTTGCTTGAAAACAAGCGATGTATCAGTTCGATCGTACCCCCATACTAGCCATTTTGAGACTTTCGGAAGAGTTAACGCTCTTAACTGTTTGGTTTCGAAGATAAAAATTTTAATTTTGAGTATCGCATAGAACTAACGTGCAGCCCCTATACGTTATGTTTAAAAAAAATATATAAAATTTTTTTTCAAAATGGCGGCTAATGTAAAAATTTAAAGTGTCATAGCTTTGCTAAATGAAATCCTACTAAAAAATGTCTAATGCAAAAAGTGTTTGGAATTTTAATTTGCATATAAAATAAATTTTTAATTATTTTTTTTTTAATAAAAACCGAGTCTTACCATATATTGACCGAGACCTCGAACGAGCTTTTATGCGACTCTGCATATAGTTAATGCTCGTACGAGGTTTTTATTTAAGAAATTGACTTGAATTTTTAATACAAAATAAGGCTTTCGACTATACTTACGATACTATAAAAAAAAATTAAAAATTAAAAAATAAAAGTATTTTTTTTTCAAAACACGTTTAGTGTGATGAGTCGATCGACCCACCATACATACGCTCATGAGATTTTTAATATAGTTAAGGTCAGTGTGAGCTTATTTATACATATTTAAATTTTAATTTTTGTGACAGTATAGAATTCTTAAGCATCCTGTGTATGTTTGTTAGCAAAATCCATTTTGTCAATTTTTTGCAAAATGGCGACAAGTATTAAAATTCAATCACTTATAACTCAGTAGTGTTGAATTTCGTCAAAAAAGTCTCTATACATGAAATGTTCAGAAGCCTAAAGTTCATCAGAATAAAATATAAAAAATATATATTTTTGCTTGAAAACAAGCGATGTATCAGTTCGATCGTACCCCCATACTAGCCATTTTGAGACTTTCGGAAGAGTTAACGCTCTTAACTGTTTGGTTTAGAAGATAAAAATTTAAATTTTAAGTATCGCATAGAACTAACGTGCAGCCCCTATACGTTATGTTTAAAAAAAATATATAAATTTTTTTTTCAAAATGGCGGCTAATGTAAAAATTCAAAGTGTCATAACTTTGCTAAATAAAATCCTACTAAAAAATGTCTAATGCAAAAAGTGTTTGGACATTTAATTTGCATATAAAAGCAATTTTTAATTATTTTTTTTTTAATAAAAACCGAGTCTTACCATATATTGACCGAGACCTCGAACGAGCTTTTATGCGACTCTGCATATAGTTAATGCTCGTACGAGGTTTCTATTTAAGAAATCGACTTTAATTTTTAATACAAAATAGAGCTTTCGACTATACTTACGATACTATAAAAAAAAATTAAAAATTAAAAAATAAAAGTATTTTTTTTTCAAAACACGTTTAGTGTGATGAGTCGATCGACCCACCATACATACGCTCATGAGAATTTTAATATAGTTAAGGTCAGTGTGAGCTTATTTATACATATTTAAATTTTAATTTTTGTGACAGTATAGAATTCTTAAGCATCCTGTGTATGTTTGTTAGCAAAATCCATTTTGTCAATTTTTTGCAAAATGGCGACAAGTATTAAAATTCAATCACTTATAACTCAGTAGTGTTGAATTTCGTCAAAAAAGTCTCTATACATGAAATGTTCAGAAGCCTAAAGTTCATCAGAATAAAATATAAAAAATATATATTTTTGCTTGAAAACAAGCGATGTATCAGTTCGATCGTACCCCCATACTAGCCATTTTGAGACTTTCGGAAGAGTTAACGCTCTTAACTGTTTGGTTTCGAAGATAAAAATTTAAATTTTGAGTATCGCATAGAACTAACGTGCAGCCCCTATACGTTATGTTTAAAAAAAATATATAAATTTTTTTTCAAAATGGCGGCTAATGTAAAAATTCAAAGTGTCATAACTTTGCTAAATGAAATCCTACTAAAAAATGTCTAATGCAAAAAGTGTTTGGAATTTTAATTTGCATATAAAAGCAATTTTTAATTATTTTTTTTTTAATAAAAACCGAGTCTTACCATATATTGACCGAGACCTCGAACGAGCTTTTATGCGACTCTGCATATAGTTAATGCTCGTACGAGGTTTCTATTTAAGAAATCGACTTGAATTTTTAATACAAAATAGGGCTTTCGACTATACTTACGATACTATAAAAAAAAATTAAAAATTAAAAAATAAAAGTATTTTTTTTTCAAAACACGTTTAGTGTGATGAGTCGATCGACCCACCATACATACGCTCATGAGATTTTCAATATAGTTAAGGTCAGTGTGAGCTTATTTATACATATTTAAATTTTAATTTTTGTGACAGTATAGAATTCTTAAGCATCCTGTGTATGTTTGTTAGCAAAATCCATTTTGTCAATTTTTTGCAAAATGGCGACAAGTATTAAAATTCAATCACTTATAACTCAGTAGTGTTAAATTTCGTCAAAAAAGTCTCTATACATGAAATGTTCAGAAGCCTAAAGTTCATCAGAATAAAATATAAAAAATATATATTTTTGCTTGAAAACAAGCGATGTATCAGTTCGATCGTACCCCCATACTAGCCATTTTGAGACTTTCGGAAGAGTTAACGCTCTTAACTGTTTGGTTTCGAAGATAAAAATTTAAATTTTGAGTATCGCATAGAACTAACGTGCAGCCCCTATACGTTATGTTTAAAAAAAATATATAAAAATTTTTTTCAAAATGGCGGCTAATGTAAAAATTCAAAGTGTCATAACTTTGCTAAATGAAATCCTACTAAAAAATGTCTCATGCAAAAAGTGTTTGGAATTTTAATTTGCATATAAAAGCAATTTTTAATTATTTTTTTTTTAATAAAAACCGAGTCTTACCATATATTGACCGAGACCTCGAACGAGCTTTTATGCGACTCTGCATATAGTTAATGCTCGTACGAGGTTTCTATTTAAGAAATCGACTTGAATTTTTAATACTAAATAGAGCTTTCGACTATACTTACGATACTATAAAAAAAAATTAAAAATTAAAAAATAAAAGTATTTTTTTTTCAAAACACGTTTAGTGTGATGAGTCGATCGACCCACCATACATACGCTCATGAGATTTTCAATATAGTTAAGGTCAGTGTGAGCTTATTAATACATATTTAAAATTTAATTTTTGTGACAGTATAGAATTCTTAAGCATCCTGTGTATGTTTGTTAGCAAAATCCATTTTGTCAATTTTTTGCAAAATGGCGACAAGTATTAAAATTCAATCACTAATAACTCAGTAGTGTTAAATTTCGTCAAAAAAGTCTCTATACATGAAATGTTCAGAAGCCTAAAGTTCATCAGAATAAAATATAAAAAATATATATTTTTGCTTGAAAACAAGCGATGTATCAGTTCGATCGTACCCCCATACTAGCCATTTTGAGACTTTCGGAAGAGTTAACGCTCTTAACTGTTTGGTTTCGAAGTTAAAAATTTAAATTTTGAGTATCGCATAGAACTAACGTGCAGCCCCTATACGTTATGTTTAAAAAAAATATATAAAATTTTTTTTCAAAATGGCGGCTAATGTAAAAATTCAAAGTGTTATATTTTTGCTAAATGAAATCCTACTAAAAAATGTCTAATGCAAAAAGTGTTTGGAATTTTAATTTGCATATAAAAGCAATTTTTAATTATTTTTTTTTAATAAAAACCGAGTCTTACTATATATTGACCGAGACCTCGAACGAGCTTTTATGCGACTCTGCATATAGTTAATGCTCGTACGAGGTTTCTATTTAAGAAATCGACTTGAATTTTTAATACAAAATAGAGCTTTCGACTATACTTACGATACTATAAAAAAAAATTAAAAATTAAAAAATAAAAGTATTTTTTTTTCAAAACACGTTTAGTGTGATGAGTCGATCGACCCACCATACATACGCTCATGAGATTTTCAATATAGTTAAGGTCAGTGTGAGCTTATTTATACATATTTAAATTTTAATTTTTGTGACAGTATAGAATTCTTAAGCATCCTGTGTATGTTTGTTAGCAAAATCCATTTTGTCAATTTTTTGCAAAATGGCGACAAGTATTAAAATTCAATCACTTATAACTCAGTAGTGTTGAATTTCGTTAAAAAAGTCTCTATACATGAAATGTTCAGAAGCCTAAAGTTCATCAGAATAAAATATAAAAAATATATATTTTTGCTTGAAAACAAGCGATGTATCAGTTCGATCGTACCCCCATACTAGCCATTTTGAGACTTTCGGAAGAGTTAACGCTCTTAACTGTTTGGTTTCGAAGATAAAAATTTAAATTTTGAGTATCGCATAGAACTAACGTGCAGCCCCTATACGTTATGTTTAAAAAAAATATATAAAATTTTTTTTCAAAATGGCGGCTAATGTAAAAATTCAAAGTGTCATAACTTTGCTAAATGAAATCCTACTAAAAAATGTCTAATGCAAAAAGTGTTTGGAATTTTAATTTGCATATAAAAGCAATTTTTAATTATTTTTTTTTTAATAAAAACCGAGTCTTACCATATATTGACCGAGACCTCGAACGAGCTTTTATGCGACTCTGCATATAGTTAATGCTCGTACGAGGTTTCTATTTAAGAAATCGACTTGAATTTTTAATACAAAATAGGGCTTTCGACTATACTTACGATACTATAAAAAAAAATTTAAAATTAAAAAATAAAAGTATTTTTTTTTCAAAACACGTTTAGTGTGATGAGTCGATCGACCCACCATACATACGCTCATGAGATTTTTAATATAGTTAAGGTCAGTGTGAGCTTATTTATACATATTTAAATTTTAATTTTTGTGACAGTATAGAATTCTTAAGCATCCTGTGTATGTTTGTTAGCAAAATCCATTTTGTCAATTTTTTGCAAAATGGCGACAAGTATTAAAATTCAATCACTTATAACTCAGTAGTGTTGAATTTCGTCAAAAAAGTCTCTATACATGAAATGTTCAGAAGCCTAAAGTTCATCAGAATAAAATATAAAAAATATATATTTTTGCTTGAAAACAAGCGATGTATCAGTTCGATCGTACCCCCATACTAGCCATTTTGAGACTTTCGGAAGAGTTAACGCTCTTAACTGTTTGGTTTCGAAGATAAAAATTTAAATTTTGAGTATCGCATAGAACTAACGTGCAGCCCCTATACGTTATGTTTAAAAAAAATATATAAATTTTTTTTTCAAAATGGCGGCTAATGTAAAAATTCAAAGTGTCATAACTTTGCTAAATAAAATCCTACTAAAAAATGTCTGATGCAAAAAGTGTTTGGACATTTAATTTGCATATAAAAGCAATTTTTAATTATTTTATTTTTTAATAAAAACCGAGTCTTACCATATATTGACCGAGACCTCGAACGAGCTTTTATGCGACTCTGCATATATTTAATGCTCGTACGAGGTTTCTATTTAAGAAATCGACTTGAATTTTTAATACAAAATAGAGCTTTCGACTATACTTACGATACTATAAAAAAAAATTAAAAATTAAAAAATAAAAGTATTTTTTTTTCAAAACACGTTTAGTGTGATGAGTCGATCGACCCACCATACATACGCTCATGAGAATTTTAATATAGTTAAGGTCAGTGTGAGCTTATTTATACATATTTAAATTTTAATTTTTGTGACAGTATAGAATTCTTAAGCATCCTGTGTATGTTTGTTAGCAAAATCCATTTTGTCAATTTTTTGCAAAATGGCGACAAGTATTAAAATTCAATCACTTATAACTCAGTAGTGTTAAATTTCGTCAAAAAAGTCTCTATACATGAAATGTTCAGAAGCCTAAAGTTCATCAGAATAAAATATAAAAAATATATATTTTTGCTTGAAAACAAGCGATGTATCAGTTCGATCGTACCCCCATACTAGCCATTTTGAGACTTTCGGAAGAGTTAACGCTCTTAACTGTTTGGTTTCGAAGATAAAAATTTAAATTTTGAGTATCGCATAGAACTAACGTGCAGCCCCTATACGTTATGTTTAAAAAAAATATATAAAAATTTTTTTCAAAATGGCGGCTAATGTAAAAATTCAAAGTGTCATAACTTTGCTAAATGAAATCCTACTAAAAAATGTCTAATGCAAAAAGTGTTTGGAATTTTAATTTGCATATAAAAGCAATTTTTAATTATTTTTTTTTTAATAAAAACCGAGTCTTACCATATATTGACCGAGACCTCGAACGAGCTTTTATGCGACTCTGCATATAGTTAATGCTCGTACGAGGTTTCTATTAAAGAAATCGACTTGAATTTTGAATACTAAATAGAGCTTTCGACTATACTTACGATACTATAAAAAAAAATTAAAAATTAAAAAATAAAAGTATTTTTTTTTCAAAACACGTTTAGTGTGATGAGTCGATCGACCCACCATACATACGCTCATGAGATTTTCAATATAGTTAAGGTTAGTGTGAGCTTATTAATACATATTTAAATTTTAATTTTTGTGACAGTATAGAATTCTTAAGCATCCTGTGTATGTTTGTTAGCAAAATCCATTTTGTCAATTTTTTGCAAAATGGCGACAAGTATTAAAATTCAATCACTAATAACTCAGTAGTGTTAAATTTCGTCAAAAAAGTCTCTATACATGAAATGTTCAGAAGCCTAAAGTTCATCAGAATAAAATATAAAAAATATATATTTTTGCTTGAAAACAAGCGATGTATCAGTTCGATCGTACCCCCATACTAGCCATTTTGAGACTTTCAGAAGAGTTAACGCTCTTAACTGTTTGATTTCGAAGTTAAAAATTTAAATTTTGAGTATCGCATAGAACTAACGTGCAGCCCCTATACGTTATGTTTAAAAAAAATATATAAAATTTTTTTTCAAAATGGCGGCTAATGTAAAAATTCAAAGTGTCATATTTTTGCTAAATGAAATCCTACTAAAAAATGTCTAATGCAAAAAGTGTTTGGAATTTTAATTTGCATATAAAAGCAATTTTTAATTATTTTTTTTTTAATAAAAACCGAGTCTTACTATATATTGACCGAGACCTCGAACGAGCTTTTATGCGACTCTGCATATAGTTAATGCTCGTACGAGGTTTCTATTTAAGAAATCGACTTGAATTTTTAATACAAAATAGAGCTTTCGACTATACTTACGATACTATAAAAAAAAATTAAAAATTAAAAAATAAAAGTATTTTTTTTTCAAAACACGTTTAGTGTGATGAGTCGATCGACCCACCATACATACGCTCATTAAATTTTCAATATAGTTAAGGTCAGTGTGAGCTTATTTAAACATATTTAAATTTTAATTTTTGTGACAGTATAGAATTCTTAAGCATCCTGTGTATGTTTGTTAGCAAAATCCATTTTGTCAATTTTTTGCAAAATGGCGACAAGTATTAAAATTCAATCACTTATAACTCAGTAGTGTTGAATTTCGTCAAAAAAGTCTCTATACATGAAATGTTCAGAAGCCTAAAGTTCATCAGAATAAAATATAAAAAATATATATTTTTGCTTGAAAACAAGCGATGTATCAGTTCGATCGTACCCCCATACTAGCCATTTTGAGACTTTCGGAAGAGTTAACGCTCTTAACTGTTTGGTTTCGAAGATAAAAATTTAAATTTTGAGTATCGCATAGAACTAACGTGCAGCCCCTATACGTTATGTTTAAAAAAAATATATAAAAATTTTTTTCAAAATGGCGGCTAATGTAAAAATTCAAAGTGTCATAACTTTGCTAAATGAAATCCTACTTAAAAATGTCTAATGCAAAAAGTGTTTGGAATTTTAATTTGCATATAAAAGCAATTTTTAATTATTTTTTTTTTAATAAAAACCGAGTCTTACCATATATTGACCGAGACCTCGAACGAGCTTTTATGCGACTCTGCATATAGTTAATGCTCGTACGAGGTTTCTATTTAAGAAATCGACTTGAATTTTTAATACAAAATAGGGCTTTTGACTATACTTACGATACTATAAAAAAAAATTAAAAATTAAAAAATAAAAGTATTTTTTTTTCAAAACACGTTTAGTGTGATGAGTCGATCGACCCACCATACATACGCTCATGAGATTTTCAATATAGTTAAGGTCAGTGTGAGCTTATTTATACATATTTAAATTTTAATTTTTGTGACAGTATAGAATTCTTAAGCATCCTGTGTATGTTTGTTAGCAAAATCCATTTTGTCAATTTTTTGCAAAATGGCGACAAGTATTAAATTTCAATCACTTATAACTCAGTAGTGTTGAATTTCGTCAAAAAAGTCTCTATACATGAAATGTTCAGAAGCCTAAAGTTCATCAGAATAAAATATAAAAAATATATATTTTTGCTTGAAAACAAGCGATGTATCAGTTCGATCGTACCCCCATACTAGCCATTTTGAGACTTTCGGAAGAGTTAACGCTCTTAACTGTTTGGTTTCGAAGATAAAAATTTAAATTTTGAGTATCGCATAGAACTAACGTGCAGCCCCTATACGTTATGTTATAAAAAAATATATAAATTTTTTTTTCAAAATGGCGGCTAATGTAAAAATTCAAAGTGTCATAACTTTGCTAAATAAAATCCTACTAAAAAATGTCTAATGCAAAAAGTGTTTGGACATTTAATTTGCATATAAAAGCAATTTTTAATTATTTTTTTTTCAATAAAAACCGAGTCTTACCATATATTGACCGAGACCTCGAACGAGCTTTTATGCGACTCTGCATATAGTTAATGCTCGTACGAGGTTTCTATTTAAGAAATCGACTTGAATTTTTAATACAAAATAGAGCTTTCGACTATACTTACGATACTATAAAAAAAAATTAAAAATTAAAAAATAAAAGTATTTTTTTTTCAAAACACGTTTAGTGTGATGAGTCGATCGACCCACCATACATACGCTCATGAGAATTTTAATATAGTTAAGGTCAGTGTGAGCTTATTTATATATATTTAAATTTTAATTTTTGTGACAGTATAGAATTCTTAAGCATCCTGTGTATGTTTGTTAGCAAAATCCATTTTGTCAATTTTTTGCAAAATGGCGACAAGTATTAAAATTCAATCACTTATAACTCAGTAGTGTTGAATTTCGTCAAAAAAGTCTCTATACATGAAATGTTCAGAAGCCTAAAGTTCATCAGAATAAAATATAAAAAATATATATTTTTGCTTGAAAACAAGCGATGTATCAGTTCGATCGTACCCCCATACTAGCCATTTTGAGACTTTCGGAAGAGTTAACGCTCTTAACTGTTTGGTTTCGAAGATAAAAATTTAAATTTTGAGTATCGCATAGAACTAACGTGCAGCCCCTATACGTTATGTTTAAAAAAAATATATAAATTTTTTTTCAAAATGGCGGCTAATGTAAAAATTCAAAGTGTCATAACTTTGCTAAATGAAATCCTACTAAAAAATGTCTAATGCAAAAAGTGTTTGGAATTTTAATTTGCATATAAAAGCAATTTTTAATTATTTTTTTTTTAATACAAACCGAGTCTTACCATATATTGACCGAGACCTCGAACGAGCTTTTATGCGACTCTGCATATAGTTAATGCTCGTACGAGGTTTCTATTTAGGAAATTGACTTGAATTTTTATTACAAAATAGAGCTTTCGACTATACTTACGATACTATAAAAAAAAATTAAAAATTAAAAAATAAAAGTATTTTTTTTTCAAAACACGTTTAGTGTGATGAGTCGATCGACCCACCATACATACGCTCATGAGATTTTCAATATAGTTAAGGTCAGTGTGAGCTTATTTATACATATTTAAATTTTAATTTTTGTGACAGTATAGAATTCTTAAGCATCCTGTGTATGTTTGTTAGCAAAATCCATTTTGTCAATTTTTTGCAAAATGGCGACAAGTATTAAAATTCAATCACTTATAACTCAGTAGTGTTGAATTTCGTCAAAAAAGTCTCTATACATGAAATGTTCAGAAGCCTAAAGTTCATCAGAATAAAATATAAAAAATATATATTTTTGCTTGAAAACAAGCGATGTATCAGTTCGATCGTACCCCCATACTAGCCATTTTGAGACTTTCGGAAGAGTTAACGCTCTTAACTGTTTGGTTTCGAAGATAAAAATTTAAATTTTGAGTATCGCATAGAACTAACGTGCAGCCCCTATACGTTATGTTTAAAAAAAATATATAAAATTTTTTTTCAAAATGGCGGCTAATGTAAAAATTCAAAGTGTCATAACTTTGCTAAATGAAATCCTACTAAAAAATGTCTAATGCAAAAAGTGTTTGGAATTTTAATTTGCATATAAAAGCAATTTTTAATTATTTTTTTTTTAATAAAAACCGAGTCTTACCATATATTGACCGAGACCTCGAACGAGCTTTTATGCGACTCTGCATATAGTTAATGCTCGTACGAGGTTTCTATTTAAGAAATCGACTTGAATTTTTAATACAAAATAGGGCTTTCGACTATACTCACGATACTATAAAAAAAAATTAAAAATTAAAAAATAAAAGTATTTTTTTTTCAAAACACGTTTAGTGTGATGAGTCGATCGACCCACCATACATACGCTCATGAGATTTTCAATATAGTTAAGGTCAGTGTGAGCTTATTTATACATATTTAAATTTTAATTTTTGTGACAGTATAGAATTCTTAAGCATCCTGTGTATGTTTGTTAGCAAAATCCATTTTGTCAATTTTTTGCAAAATGGCGACAAGTATTAAAATTCAATCACTTATAACTCAGTAGTGTTGAATTTCGTCAAAAAAGTCTCTATACATAAAATGTTCAAAAGCCTAAAGTTCATCAGAATAAAATATAAAAAATATATATTTTTGCTTGAAAACAAGCGATGTATCAGTTCGATCGTACCCCCATACTAGCCATTTTGAGACTTTCGGAAGAGTTAACGCTCTTAACTGTTTGGTTTTGAAGATAAAAATTTTAATTTTGAGTATCGCATAGAACTAACGTGCAGCCCCTATACGTTATGTTTAAAAAAAATATATAAAATTTTTTTTCAAAATGGCGGCTAATGTAAAAATTCAAAGTGTCATAACTTTGCTAAATGAAATCCTACTAAAAAATGTCTAATGCAAAAAGTGTTTGGAATTTTAATTTGCATATAAAAGCAATTTTTAATTATTTTTTTTTTAATAAAAACCGAGTCTTACCATATATTGACCGAGACCTCGAACGAGCTTTTATGCGACTCTGCATATAGTTAATGCTCGTACGAGGTTTCTATTTAAGAAATCGACTTGAATTTTTAATACAAAATAGGGCTTTCGACTATACTTACGATACTATAAAAAAAAATTAAAAATTAAAAAATAAAAGTATTTTTTTTTCAAAACACGTTTAGTGTGATGAGTCGATCGACCCACCATACATACGCTCATGAGATTTTCAATATAGTTAAGGTCAGTGTGAGCTTATTTATACATATTTAAATTTTAATTTTTGTGACAGTATAGAATTCTTAAGCATCCTGTGTATGTTTGTTAGCAAAATCCATTTTGTCAATTTTTTGCAAAATGGCGACAAGTATTAAAATTCAATCACTTATAACTCAGTAGTGTTGAATTTCGTCAAAAAAGTCTCTATACATGAAATGTTCAAAAGCCTAAAGTTCATCAGAATAAAATATAAAAAATATATATTTTTGCTTGAAAACAAGCGATGTATCAGTTCGATCGTACCCCCATACTAGCCATTTTGAGACTTTCGGAAGAGTTAACGCTCTTAACTGTTTGGTTTTGAAGATAAAAATTTAAATTTTGAGTATCGCATAGAACTAACGTGCAGCCCCTATACGTTATGTTTAAAAAAAATATATAAAATTTTTTTTCAAAATGGCGGCTAATGTAAAAATTCAAAGTGTCATAACTTTGCTAAATGAAATCCTACTAAAAAATGTCTAATGCAAAAAGTGTTTGGAATTTTAATTTGCATATAAAAGCAATTTTTAATTATTTTTTTTTTAATAAAAACCGAGTCTTACCATATATTGACCGAGACCTCGAACGAGCTTTTATGCGACTCTGCATATAGTTAATGCTCGTACGAGGTTTCTATTTAAGAAATCGACTTGAATTTTTAATACAAAATAGAGCTTTCGACTATACTTACGATACTATAAAAAAAAATTAAAAATTAAAAAATAAAAGTATTTTTTTTTCAAAACACGTTTAGTGTGATGAGTCGATCGACCCACCATACATACGCTCATGAGATTTTCAATATAGTTAAGGTCAGTGTGAGCTTATTTATACATATTTAAATTTTAATTTTTGTGACAGTATAGAATTCTTAAGCATCCTGTGTATGTTTGTTAGCAAAATCCATTTTGTCAATTTTTTGCAATATGGCGACAAGTATTAAAATTCAATCACTTATAACTCAGTAGTGTTGAATTTCGTCAAAAAAGTCTCTATACATGAAATGTTCAGAAGCCTAAAGTTCATCAGAATAAAATATAAAAAATATATATTTTTGCTTGAAAACAAGCGATGTATCAGTTCGATCGTACCCCCATACTAGCCATTTTGAGACTTTCGGAAGAGTTAACGCTCTTAACTGTTTGGTTTCGAAGATAAAAATTTAAATTTTGAGTATCGCATAGAACTAACGTGCAGCCCCTATACGTTATGTTTAAAAAAAATATATAAATTTTTTTATTCAAAATGGCGGCTAATGTAAAAATTCAAAGTGTCATAACTTTGCTAAATAAAATCCTACTAAAAAATGTCTAATGCAAAAAGTGTTTGGACATTTAATTTGCATATAAAAGCAATTTTTAATTATTTTTTTTTTAATAAAAACCGAGTCTTACCATATATTGACCGAGACCTCGAACGAGCTTTTATGCGACTCTGCATATAGTTAATGCTCGTACGAGGTTTCTATTTAAGAAATCGACTTGAATTTTTAATTCAAAATAGAGCTTTCGACTATACTTACGATACTATAAAAAAAAATTAAAAATTAAAAAATAAAAGTATTTTTTTTTCAAAACACGTTTAGTGTGATGAGTCGATCGACCCACCATACATACGCTCATGAGAATTTTAATATAGTTAAGGTCAGTGTGAGCTTATTTATACATATTTAAATTTTAATTTTTGTGACAGTATAGAATTCTTAAGCATCCTGTGTATGTTTGTTAGCAAAATCCATTTTGTCAATTTTTTGCAAAATGGCGACAAGTATTAAAATTCAATCACTTATAACTCAGTAGTGTTAAATTTCGTCAAAAAAGTCTCTATACATGAAATGTTCAGAAGCCTAAAGTTCATCAGAATAAAATATAAAAAATATATATTTTTGCTTGAAAACAAGCGATGTATCAGTTCGATCGTACCCCCATACTAGCCATTTTGAGACTTTCGGAAGAGTTAACGCTCTTAACTGTTTGGTTTCGAAGATAAAAATTTAAATTTTGAGTATCGCATAGAACTAACGTGCAGCCCCTATACGTTATGTTTAAAAAAAATATATAAAAATTTTTTTCAAAATGGCGGCTAATGTAAAAATTCAAAGTGTCATAACTTTGCTAAATGAAATCCTACTAAAAAATGTCTAATGCAAAAAGTGTTTGGAATTTTAATATGCATATAAAAGCAATTTTTAATTATTTTTTTTTTAATAAAAACCGAGTCTTACCATATATTGACCGAGACCTCGAACGAGCTTTTATGCGACTCTGCATATAGTTAATGCTCGTACGAGGTTTCTATTCAAGAAATCGACTTGAATTTTTAATACTAAATAGAGCTTTCGACTATACTTACGATACTATAAAAAAAAATTAAAAATTAAAAAATAAAAGTATTTTTTTTTCAAAACACGTTTAGTGTGATGAGTCGATCGACCCACCATACATACGCTCATGAGATTTTCAATATAGTTAAGGTCAGTGTGAGCTTATTAATACATATTTAAATTTTAATTTTTGTGACAGTATAGAATTCTTAAGCATCCTGTGTATGTTTGTTAGCAAAATCCATTTTGTCAATTTTTTGCAAAATGGCGACAAGTATTAAAATTCAATCACTAATAACTCAGTAGTGTTAAATTTCGTCAAAAAAGTCTCTATACATAAAATGTTCAGAAGCCTAAAGTTCATCAGAATAAAATATAAAAAATATATATTTTTGCTTGAAAACAAGCGATGTATCAGTTCGATCGTACCCCCATACTAGCCATTTTGAGACTTTCGGAAGAGTTAACGCTCTTAACTGTTTGGTTTCGAAGATAAAAATTTAAATTTTGAGTATCGCATAGAACTAACGTGCAGCCCCTATACGTTATGTTTAAAAAAAATATATAATTTTTTTTTCAAAATGGCGGCTAATGTAAAAATTCAAAGTGTCATAACTTTGCTAAATGAAATCCTACTGAAAAATGTCTAATGCAAAAAGTGTTTGGAATTTTAATTTGCATATAAAAGCAATTTTTAATTATTTTTTTTTTAATAAAAACCGAGTCTTACCATATATTGACCGAGACCTCGAACGAGCTTTTATGCGACTCTGCATATAGTTAATGCTCGTACGAGGTTTCTATTTAAGAAATCGACTTGAATTTTTAATACAAAATAGGGCTTTCGACTATACTTACGATACTATAAAAAAAAATTAAAAATTAAAAAATAAAAGTATTTTTTTTTCAAAACACGTTTAGTGTGATGAGTCGATCGACCCACCATACATACGCTCATGAGATTTTTAATATAGTTAAGGTCAGTGTGAGCTTATTTATACATATTTAAATTTTAATTTTTGTGACAGTATAGAATTCTTAAGCATCCTGTGTATGTTTGTTAGCAAAATCCATTTTGTCAATTTTTTGCAAAATGGCGACAAGTATTAAAATTCAATCACTTATAACTCAGTAGTGTTGAATTTCGTCAAAAAAGTCTCTATACATGAAATGTTCAGAAGCCTAAAGTTCATCAGAATAAAATATAAAAAATATATATTTTTGCTTGAAAACAAGCGATGTATCAGTTCGATCGTAACCCCATACTAGCCATTTTGAGACTTTCGGAAGAGTTAACGCTCTTAACTGTTTGGTTTCGAAGATAAAAATTTAAATTTTGAGTATCGCATAGAACTAACGTGCAGCCCCTATACGTTATGTTTAAAAAAAATATATAAATTTTTTTTTCAAAATGGCGGCTAATGTAAAAATTCAAAGTGTCATAACTTTGCTAAATAAAATCCTACTAAAAAATGTCTAATGCAAAAAGTGTTTGGACATTTAATTTGCATATAAAAGCAATTTTTAATTATTTTTTTTTTAATAAAAACCGAGTCTTACCATATATTGACCGAGACCTCGAACGAGCTTTTATGCGACTCTGCATATAGTTAATGCTCGTACGAGGTTTCTATTTAAGAAATCGACTTGAATTTTTAATACAAAATAGAGCTTTCGACTATACTTACGATACTATAAAAAAAAATTAAAAATTAAAAAATAAAAGTATTTTTTTTTCAAAACACGTTTAGTGTGATGAGTCGATCGACCCACCATACATACGCTCATGAGAATTTTAATATAGTTAAGGTCAGTGTGAGCTTATTTATACATATTTAAATTTTAATTTTTGTGACAGTATAGAATTCTTAAGCATCCTGTGTATGTTTGTTAGCAAAATCCATTTTGTCAATTTTTTGCAAAATGGCGACAAGTATTAAAATTCAATCACTTATAACTCAGTAGTGTTAAATTTCGTCAAAAAAGTCTCTATACATAAAATGTTCAGAAGCCTAAAGTTCATCAGAATAAAATATAAAAAATATATATTTTTGCTTGAAAACAAGCGATGTATCAGTTCGATCGTACCCCCATACTAGCCATTTTGAGACTTTCGGAAGAGTTAACGCTCTTAACTGTTTGGTTTCGAAGATAAAAATTTAAATTTTGAGTATCGCATAGAACTAACGTGCAGCCCCTATACGTTATGTTTAAAAAAAATATATAAATTTTTTTTTCAAAATGGCGGCTAATGTAAAAATTCAAAGTGTCATAACTTTGCTAAATGAAATCCTACTAAAAAATGTCTAATGCAAAAAGTGTTTGGAATTTTAATTTGCATATAAAAGCAATTTTTAATTATTTTTTTTTTAATAAAAACCGAGTCTTACCATATATTGACCGAGACCTCGAACGAGCTTTTATGCGACTCTGCATATAGTTAATGCTCGTACGAGGTTTCTATTCAAGAAATCGACTTGAATTTTTAATACTAAATAGAGCTTTCGACTATACTTACGATACTATAAAAAAAAATTAAAAATTAAAAAATAAAAGTATTTTTTTTTCAAAACACGTTTAGTGTGATGAGTCGATCGACCCACCATACATACGCTCATGAGATTTTCAATATAGTTAAGGTCAGTGTAAGCTTATTAATACATATTTAAATTTTAATTTTTGTGACAGTATAGAATTCTTAAGCATCCTGTGTATGTTTGTTAGCAAAATCCATTTTGTCAATTTTTTGCAAAATGGCGACAAGTATTAAAATTCAATCACTAATAACTCAGTAGTGTTAAATTTCGTCAAAAAAGTCTCTATACATAAAATGTTCAGAAGCCTAAAGTTCATCAGAATAAAATATAAAAAATATATATTTTTGCTTGAAAACAAGCGATGTATCAGTTCGATCGTACCCCCATACTAGCCATTTTGAGACTTTCAGAAGAGTTAACGCTCTTAACTGTTTGGTTTCGAAGTTAAAAATTTAAATTTTGAGTATCGCATAGAACTAACGTGCAGCCCCTATACGTTATGTTTAAAAAAAATATATAAAATTTTTTTTCAAAATGGCGGCTAATGTAAAAATTCAAAGTGTCATATTTTTGCTAAATGAAATCCTACTAAAAAATGTCTAATGCAAAAAGTGTTTGGAATTTTAATTTGCATATAAAAGCAATTTTTAATTATTTTTTTTTTAATAAAAACCGAGTCTTACTATATATTGACCGAGACCTCGAACGAGCTTTTATGCGACTCTGCATATAGTTAATGCTCGTACGAGGTTTCTATTTAAGAAATCGACTTGAATTTTTAATACAAAATAGAGCTTTCGACTATACTTACGATACTATAAAAAAAAATTAAAAATTAAAAAATAAAAGTATTTTTTTTTCAAAACACGTTTAGTGTGATGAGTCGATCGACCCACCATACATACGCTCATGAGATTTTCAATATAGTTAAGGTCAGTGTGAGCTTATTTATACATATTTAAAATTTAATTTTTGTGACAGTATAGAATTCTTAAGCATCCTGTGTATGTTTGTTAGCAAAATCCATTTTGTCAATTTTTTGCAAAATGGCGACAAGTATTAAAATTCAATCACTTATAACTCAGTAGTGTTGAATTTCGTCAAAAAAGTCTCTATACATGAAATGTTCAGAAGCCTAAAGTTCATCAGAATAAAATATAAAAAATATATATTTTTGCTTGAAAACAAGCGATGTATCAGTTCGATCGTACCCCCATACTAGCCATTTTGAGACTTTCGGAAGAGTTAACGCTCTTAACTGTTTGGTTTCGAAGATAAAAATTTAAATTTTGAGTATCGCATAGAACTAACGTGCAGCCCCTATACGTTATGTTTAAAAAAAATATATAAAAATTTTTTTCAAAATGGCGGCTAATGTAAAAATTCAAAGTGTCATAACTTTGCTAAATGAAATCCTACTAAAAAATGTCTAATGCAAAAAGTGTTTGGAATTTTAATTTGCATATAAAAGCAATTTTTAATTATTTTTTTTTTAATAAAAACCGAGTCTTACCATATATTGACCGAGACCTCGAACGAGCTTTTATGCGACTCTGCATATAGTTAATGCTCGTACGAGGTTTCTATTCAAGAAATCGACTTGAATTTTTAATACTAAATAGAGCTTTCGACTATACTTACGATACTGTAAAAAAAAATTAAAAATTAAAAAATAAAAGTATTTTTTTTTCAAAACACGTTTAGTGTGATGAGTCGATCGACCCACCATACATACGCTCATGAGATTTTCAATATAGTTAAGGTCAGTGTGAGCTTATTAATACATATTTAAATTTTAATTTTTGTGACAGTATAGAATTCTTAAGCATCCTGTGTATGTTTGTTAGCAAAATCCATTTTGTCAATTTTTTGCAAAATGGCGACAAGTATTAAAATTCAATCACTAATAACTCAGTAGTGTTAAATTTCGTCAAAAAAGTCTCTATACATAAAATGTTCAGAAGCCTAAAGTTCATCAGAATAAAATATAAAAAATATATATTTTTGCTTGAAAACAAGCGATGTATCAGTTCGATCGTACCCCCATACTAGCCATTTTGAGACTTTCGGAAGAGTTAACGCTCTTAACTGTTTGGTTTCGAAGATAAAAATTTAAATTTTGAGTATCGCATAGAACTAACGTGCAGCCCCTATACGTTATGTTTAAAAAAAATATATAAAAATTTTTTTCAAAATGGCGGCTAATGTAAAAATTCAAAGTGTCATAACTTTGCTAAATGAAATCCTACTAAAAAATGTCTAATGCAAAAAGTGTTTGGAATTTTAATTTGCATATAAAAGCAATTTTTAATTATTTTTTTTTTAATAAAAACCGAGTCTTACCATATATTGACCGAGACCTCGAACGAGCTTTTATGCGACTCTGCATATAGTTAATGCTCGTACGAGGTTTCTATTTAAGAAATCGACTTGAATTTTTAATACAAAATAGGGCTTTCGACTATACTTACGATACTATAAAAAAAAATTAAAAATTAAAAAATAAAAGTATTTTTTTTTCAAAACACGTTTAGTGTGATGAGTCGATCGACCCACCATACATACGCTCATGAGATTTTTAATATAGTTAAGGTCAGTGTGAGCTTATTTATACATATTTAAATTTTAATTTTTGTGACAGTATAGAATTCTTAAGCATCCTGTGTATGTTTGTTAGCAAAATCCATTTTGTCAATTTTTTGCAAAATGGCGACAAGTATTAAAATTCAATCACTTATAACTCAGTAGTGTTGAATTTCGTCAAAAAAGTCTCTATACATGAAATGTTCAGAAGCCTAAAGTTCATCAGAATAAAATATAAAAAATATATATTTTTGCTTGAAAACAAGCGATGTATCAGTTCGATCGTACCCCCATACTAGCCATTTTGAGACTTTCGGAAGAGTTAACGCTCTTAACTGTTTGGTTTCGAAGATAAAAATTTAAATTTTAAGTATCGCATAGAACTAACGTGCAGCCCCTATACGTTATGTTTAAAAAAAATATATAAATTTTTTTTTCAAAATGGCGGCTAATGTAAA
Organism: Plectrocnemia conspersa; assembly: GCF_051122295.1. Classification (NCBI taxonomy): domain Eukaryota; kingdom Metazoa; phylum Arthropoda; class Insecta; order Trichoptera; family Polycentropodidae; genus Plectrocnemia; species Plectrocnemia conspersa. The sequence goes on along the minus strand of NW_028277183.1, from coordinate 541,288 downwards.
AATTCAAAGTGTCATAACTTTGCTAAATAAAATCCTACTAAAAAATGTCTAATGCAAAAAGTGTTTGGACATTTAATTTGCATATAAAAGCAATTTTTAATTATTTTTTTTTTAATAAAAACCGAGTCTTACCATATATTGACCGAGACCTCGAACGAGCTTTTATGCGACTCTGCATATAGTTAATGCTCGTACGAGGTTTCTATTTAAGAAATCGACTTGAATTTTTAATACAAAATAGAGCTTTCGACTATACTTACGATACTATAAAAAAAAATTAAAAATTAAAAAATAAAAGTATTTTTTTTTCAAAACACGTTTAGTGTGATGAGTCGATCGACCCACCATACATACGCTCATGAGAATTTTAATATAGTTAAGGTCAGTGTGAGCTTATTTATACATATTTAAATTTTAATTTTTGTGACAGTATAGAATTCTTAAGCATCCTGTGTATGTTTGTTAGCAAAATCCATTTTGTCAATTTTTTGCAAAATGGCGACAAGTATTAAAATTCAATCACTTATAACTCAGTAGTGTTAAATTTCGTCAAAAAAGTCTCTATACATAAAATGTTCAGAAGCCTAAAGTTCATCAGAATAAAATATAAAAAATATATATTTTTGCTTGAAAACAAGCGATGTATCAGTTCGATCGTACCCCCATACTAGCCATTTTGAGACTTTCGGAAGAGTTAACGCTCTTAACTGTTTGGTTTCGAAGATAAAAATTTAAATTTTGAGTATCGCATAGAACTAACGTGCAGCCCCTATACGTTATGTTTAAAAAAAATATATAAATTTTTTTTTCAAAATGGCGGCTAATGTAAAAATTCAAAGTGTCATAACTTTGCTAAATGAAATCCTACTAAAAAATGTCTAATGCAAAAAGTGTTTGGAATTTTAATTTGCATATAAAAGCAATTTTTAATTATTTTTTTTTTAATAAAAACCGAGTCTTACCATATATTGACCGAGACCTCGAACGAGCTTTTATGCGACTCTGCATATAGTTAATGCTCGTACGAGGTTTCTATTCAAGAAATCGACTTGAATTTTTAATACTAAATAGAGCTTTCGACTATACTTACGATACTATAAAAAAAAATTAAAAATTAAAAAATAAAAGTATTTTTTTTTCAAAACACGTTTAGTGTGATGAGTCGATCGACCCACCATACATACGCTCATGAGATTTTCAATATAGTTAAGGTCAGTGTAAGCTTATTAATACATATTTAAATTTTAATTTTTGTGACAGTATAGAATTCTTAAGCATCCTGTGTATGTTTGTTAGCAAAATCCATTTTGTCAATTTTTTGCAAAATGGCGACAAGTATTAAAATTCAATCACTAATAACTCAGTAGTGTTAAATTTCGTCAAAAAAGTCTCTATACATAAAATGTTCAGAAGCCTAAAGTTCATCAGAATAAAATATAAAAAATATATATTTTTGCTTGAAAACAAGCGATGTATCAGTTCGATCGTACCCCCATACTAGCCATTTTGAGACTTTCAGAAGAGTTAACGCTCTTAACTGTTTGGTTTCGAAGTTAAAAATTTAAATTTTGAGTATCGCATAGAACTAACGTGCAGCCCCTATACGTTATGTTTAAAAAAAATATATAAAATTTTTTTTCAAAATGGCGGCTAATGTAAAAATTCAAAGTGTCATATTTTTGCTAAATGAAATCCTACTAAAAAATGTCTAATGCAAAAAGTGTTTGGAATTTTAATTTGCATATAAAAGCAATTTTTAATTATTTTTTTTTTAATAAAAACCGAGTCTTACTATATATTGACCGAGACCTCGAACGAGCTTTTATGCGACTCTGCATATAGTTAATGCTCGTACGAGGTTTCTATTTAAGAAATCGACTTGAATTTTTAATACAAAATAGAGCTTTCGACTATACTTACGATACTATAAAAAAAAATTAAAAATTAAAAAATAAAAGTATTTTTTTTTCAAAACACGTTTAGTGTGATGAGTCGATCGACCCACCATACATACGCTCATGAGATTTTCAATATAGTTAAGGTCAGTGTGAGCTTATTTATACATATTTAAAATTTAATTTTTGTGACAGTATAGAATTCTTAAGCATCCTGTGTATGTTTGTTAGCAAAATCCATTTTGTCAATTTTTTGCAAAATGGCGACAAGTATTAAAATTCAATCACTTATAACTCAGTAGTGTTGAATTTCGTCAAAAAAGTCTCTATACATGAAATGTTCAGAAGCCTAAAGTTCATCAGAATAAAATATAAAAAATATATATTTTTGCTTGAAAACAAGCGATGTATCAGTTCGATCGTACCCCCATACTAGCCATTTTGAGACTTTCGGAAGAGTTAACGCTCTTAACTGTTTGGTTTCGAAGATAAAAATTTAAATTTTGAGTATCGCATAGAACTAACGTGCAGCCCCTATACGTTATGTTTAAAAAAAATATATAAAAATTTTTTTCAAAATGGCGGCTAATGTAAAAATTCAAAGTGTCATAACTTTGCTAAATGAAATCCTACTAAAAAATGTCTAATGCAAAAAGTGTTTGGAATTTTAATTTGCATATAAAAGCAATTTTTAATTATTTTTTTTTTTAAAAAACCGAGTCTTACCATATATTGACCGAGACCTCGAACGAGCTTTTATGCGACTCTGCATATAGTTAATGCTCGTACGAGGTTTCTATTTAAGAAATCGACTTGAATTTTTAATACAAAATAGGGCTTTCGACTATACTTACGATACTATAAAAAAAAATTAAAAATTAAAAAATAAAAGTATTTTTTTTTCAAAACACGTTTAGTGTGATGAGTCGATCGACCCACCATACATACGCTCATGAGATTTTCAATATAGTTAAGGTCAGTGTGAGCTTATTTATACATATTTAAATTTTAATTTTTGTGACAGTATAGAATTCTTAAGCATCCTGTGTATGTTTGTTAGCAAAATCCATTTTGTCAATTTTTTGCAAAATGGCGACAAGTATTAAAATTCAATCACTTATAACTCAGTAGTGTTGAATTTCGTCAAAAAAGTCTCTATACATGAAATGTTCAGAAGCCTAAAGTTCATCAGAATAAAATATAAAAAATATATATTTTTGCTTGAAAACAAGCGATGTATCAGTTCGATCGTACCCCCATACTAGCCATTTTGAGACTTTCGGAAGAGTTAACGCTCTTAACTGTTTGGTTTCGAAGATAAAAATTTAAATTTTGAGTATCGCATAGAACTAACGTGCAGCCCCTATACGTTATGTTTAAAAAAAATATATAAAATTTTTTTTCAAAATGGCGGCTAATGTAAAAATTCAAAGTGTCATAACTTTGCTAAATGAAATCCTACTAAAAAATGTCTAATGCAAAAAGTGTTTGGAATTTTAATTTGCATATAAAAGCAATTTTTAATTATTTTTTTTTTAATAAAAACCGAGTCTTACCATATATTGACCGAGACCTCGAACGAGCTTTTATGCGACTCTGCATATAGTTAATGCTCGTACGAGGTTTCTATTTAAGAAATCGACTTGAATTTTTAATACAAAATAGAGCTTTCGACTATACTTACGATACTATAAAAAAAAATTAAAAATTAAAAAATAAAAGTATTTTTTTTTCAAAACACGTTTAGTGTGATGAGTCGATCGACCCACCATACATACGCTCATGAGATTTTCAATATAGTTAAGGTCAGTGTGAGCTTATTTATACATATTTAAATTTTAATTTTTGTGACAGTATAGAATTCTTAAGCATCCTGTGTATGTTTGTTAGCAAAATCCATTTTGTCAATTTTTTGCAAAATGGCGACAAGTATTAAAATTCAATCACTTATAACTCAGTAGTGTTGAATTTCGTCAAAAAAGTCTCTATACATGAAATGTTCAAAAGCCTAAAGTTCATCAGAATAAAATATAAAAAATATATATTTTTGCTTGAAAACAAGCGATGTATCAGTTCGATCGTACCCCCATACTAGCCATTTTGAGACTTTCGGAAGAGTTAACGCTCTTAACTGTTTGGTTTCGAAGATAAAAATTTTAATTTTGAGTATCGCATAGAACTAACGTGCAGCCCCTATACGTTATGTTTAAAAAAAATATATAAAATTTTTTTTCAAAATGGCGGCTAATGTAAAAATTCAAAGTGTCATAGCTTTGCTAAATGAAATCCTACTAAAAAATGTCTAATGCAAAAAGTGTTTGGAATTTTAATTTGCATATAAAATAAATTTTTAATTATTTTTTTTTTAATAAAAACCGAGTCTTACCATATATTGACCGAGACCTCGAACGAGCTTTTATGCGACTCTGCATATAGTTAATGCTCGTACGAGGTTTCTATTTAAGAAATCGACTTGAATTTTTAATACAAAATAGGGCTTTCGACTATACTTACGATACTATAAAAAAAAATTAAAAATTAAAAAATAAAAGTATTTTTTTTTCAAAACACGTTTAGTGTGATGAGTCGATCGACCCACCATACATACGCTCATGAGATTTTTAATATAGTTAAGGTCAGTGTGAGCTTATTTATACATATTTAAATTTTAATTTTTGTGACAGTATAGAATTCTTAAGCATCCTGTGTATGTTTGTTAGCAAAATCCATTTTGTCAATTTTTTGCAAAATGGCGACAAGTATTAAAATTCAATCACTTATAACTCAGTAGTGTTGAATTTCGTCAAAAAAGTCTCTATACATGAAATGTTCAGAAGCCTAAAGTTCATCAGAATAAAATATAAAAAATATATATTTTTGCTTGAAAACAAGCGATGTATCAGTTCGATCGTACCCCCATACTAGCCATTTTGAGACTTTCGGAAGAGTTAACGCTCTTAACTGTTTGGTTTCGAAGATAAAAATTTAAATTTTGAGTATCGCATAGAACTAACGTGCAGCCCCTATACGTTATGTTTAAAAAAAATATATAAATTTTTTTTCAAAATGGCGGCTAATGTAAAAATTCAAAGTGTCATAACTTTGCTAAATGAAATCCTACTAAAAAATGTCTAATGCAAAAAGTGTTTGGAATTTTAATTTGCATATAAAAGCAATTTTTAATTATTTTTTTTTTAATAAAAACCGAGTCTTACCATATATTGACCGAGACCTCGAACGAGCTTTTATGCGACTCTGCATATAGTTAATGCTCGTACGAGGTTTCTATTTAAGAAATCGACTTGAATTTTTAATACAAAATAGGGCTTTCGACTATACTTACGATACTATAAAAAAAAATTAAAAATTAAAAAATAAAAGTATTTTTTTTTCAAAACACGTTTAGTGTGATGAGTCGATCGACCCACCATACATACGCTCATGAGATTTTCAATATAGTTAAGGTCAGTGTGAGCTTATTTATTCATATTTAAATTTTAATTTTTGTGACAGTATAGAATTCTTAAGCATCCTGTGTATGTTTGTTAGCAAAATCCATTTTGTCAATTTTTTGCAAAATGGCGACAAGTATTAAAATTCAATCACTTATAACTCAGTAGTGTTAAATTTCGTCAAAAAAGTCTCTATACATGAAATGTTCAGAAGCCTAAAGTTCATCAGAATAAAATATAAAAAATATATATTTTTGCTTGAAAACAAGCGATGTATCAGTTCGATCGTACCCCCATACTAGCCATTTTGAGACTTTCGGAAGAGTTAACGCTCTTAACTGTTTGGTTTCGAAGATAAAAATTTAAATTTTGAGTATCGCATAGAACTAACGTGCAGCCCCTATACGTTATGTTTAAAAAAAATATATAAAAATTTTTTTCAAAATGGCGGCTAATGTAAAAATTCAAAGTGTCATAACTTTGCTAAATGAAATCCTACTAAAAAATGTCTAATGCAAAAAGTGTTTGGAATTTTAATTTGCATATAAAAGCAATTTTTAATTATTTTTTTTTTAATAAAAACCGAGTCTTACCATATATTGACCGAGACCTCGAACGAGCTTTTATGCGACTCTGCATATAGTTAATGCTCGTACGAGGTTTCTATTTAAGAAATCGACTTGAATTTTTAATACAAAATAGGGCTTTCGACTATACTTACGATACTATAAAAAAAAATTAAAAATTAAAAAATAAAAGTATTTTTTTTTCAAAACACGTTTAGTGTGATGAGTCGATCGACCCACCATACATACGCTCATGAGATTTTTAATATAGTTAAGGTCAGTGTGAGCTTATTTATACATATTTAAATTTTAATTTTTGTGACAGTATAGAATTCTTAAGCATCCTGTGTATGTTTGTTAGCAAAATCCATTTTGTCAATTTTTTGCAAAATGGCGACAAGTATTAAAATTCAATCACTTATAACTCAGTAGTGTTGAATTTCGTCAAAAAAGTCTCTATACATGAAATGTTCAGAAGCCTAAAGTTCATCAGAATAAAATATAAAAAATATATATTTTTGCTTGAAAACAAGCGATGTATCAGTTCGATCGTACCCCCATACTAGCCATTTTGAGACTTTCGGAAGAGTTAACGCTCTTAACTGTTTGGTTTCGAAGATAAAAATTTAAATTTTGAGTATCGCATAGAACTAACGTGCAGCCCCTATACGTTATGTTTAAAAAAAATATATAAATTTTTTTTTCAAAATGGCGGCTAATGTAAAAATTCAAAGTGTCATAACTTTGCTAAATAAAATCCTACTAAAAAATGTCTAATGCAAAAAGTGTTTGGACATTTAATTTGCATATAAAAGCAATTTTTAATTATTTTTTTTTTAATAAAAACCGAGTCTTACCATATATTGACCGAGACCTCGAACGAGCTTTTATGCGACTCTGCATATAGTTAATGCTCGTACGAGGTTTCTATTTAAGAAATCGACTTGAATTTTTAATACAAAATAGAGCTTTCGACTATACTTACGATACTATAAAAAAAAATTAAAAATTAAAAAATAAAAGTATTTTTTTTTCAAAACACGTTTAGTGTGATGAGTCGATCGACCCACCATACATACGCTCATGAGATTTTCAATATAGTTAAGGTCAGTGTGAGCTTATTTATACATATTTAAATTTTAATTTTTGTGACAGTATAGAATTCTTAAGCATCCTGTGTATGTTTGTTAGCAAAATCCATTTTGTCAATTTTTTGCAAAATGGCGACAAGTATTAAAATTCAATCACTTATAACTCAGTAGTGTTAAATTTCGTCAAAAAAGTCTCTATACATGAAATGTTCAGAAGCCTAAAGTTCATCAGAATAAAATATAAAAAATATATATTTTTGCTTGAAAACAAGCGATGTATCAGTTCGATCGTACCCCCATACTAGCCATTTTGAGACTTTCGGAAGAGTTAACGCTCTTAACTGTTTGGTTTCGAAGATAAAAATTTAAATTTTGAGTATCGCATAGAACTAACGTGCAGCCCCTATACGTTATGTTTAAAAAAAATATATAAAAATTTTTTTCAAAATGGCGGCTAATGTAAAAATTCAAAGTGTCATAACTTTGCTAAATGAAATCCTACTAAAAAATGTCTCATGCAAAAAGTGTTTGGAATTTTAATTTGCATATAAAAGCAATTTTTAATTATTTTTTTTTTATTAAAAACCGAGTCTTACCATATATTGACCGAGACCTCGAACGAGCTTTTATGCGACTCTGCATATAGTTAATGCTCGTACGAGGTTTCTATTTAAGAAATCGACTTGAATTTTTATTACTAAATAGAGCTTTCGACTATACTTACGATACTATAAAAAAAAATTAAAAATTAAAAAATAAAAGTATTTTTTTTTCAAAACACGTTTAGTGTGATGAGTCGATCGACCCACCATACATACGCTCATGAGATTTTCAATATAGTTAAGGTCAGTGTGAGCTTATTAATACATATTTAAATTTTAATTTTTGTGACAGTATAGAATTCTTAAGCATCCTGTGTATGTTTGTTAGCAAAATCCATTTTGTCAATTTTTTGCAAAATGGCGACAAGTATTAAAATTCAATCACTAATAACTCAGTAGTGTTAAATTTCGTCAAAAAAGTCTCTATACATGAAATGTTCAGAAGCCTAAAGTTCATCAGAATAAAATATAAAAAATATATATTTTTGCTTGAAAACAAGCGATGTATCAGTTCGATCGTACCCCCATACTAGCCATTTTGAGACTTTCGGAAGAGTTAACGCTCTTAACTGTTTGGTTTCGAAGATAAAAATTTAAATTTTGAGTATCGCATAGAACTAACGTGCAGCCCCTATACGTTATGTTTAAAAAAAATATATAAATTTTTTTTCAAAATGGCGGCTAATGTAAAAATTCAAAGTGTCATAACTTTGCTAAATGAAATCCTACTAAAAAATGTCTAATGCAAAAAGTGTTTGGAATTTTAATTTGCATATAAAAGCAATTTTTAATTATTTTTTTTTTAATAAAAACCGAGTCTTACCATATATTGACCGAGACCTCGAACGAGCTTTTATGCGACTCTGCATATAGTTAATGCTCGTACGAGGTTTCTATTTAAGAAATCGACTTGAATTTTTAATACAAAATAGGGCTTTCGACTATACTTACGATACTATAAAAAAAAATTAAAAATTAAAAAATAAAAGTATTTTTTTTTCAAAACACGTTTAGTGTGATGAGTCGATCGACCCACCATACATACGCTCATGAGATTTTCAATATAGTTAAGGTCAGTGTGAGCTTATTTATACATATTTAAATTTTAATTTTTGTGACAGTATAGAATTCTTAAGCATCCTGTGTATGTTTGTTAGCAAAATCCATTTTGTCAATTTTTTGCAAAATGGCGACAAGTATTAAAATTCAATCACTTATAACTCAGTAGTGTTAAATTTCGTCAAAAAAGTCTCTATACATGAAATGTTCAGAAGCCTAAAGTTCATCAGAATAAAATATAAAAAATATATATTTTTGCTTGAAAACAAGCGATGTATCAGTTCGATCGTACCCCCATACTAGCCATTTTGAGACTTTCGGAAGAGTTAACGCTCTTAACTGTTTGGTTTCGAAGATAAAAATTTAAATTTTGAGTATCGCATAGAACTAACGTGCAGCCCCTATACGTTATGTTTAAAAAAAATATATAAAAATTTTTTTCAAAATGGCGGCTAATGTAAAAATTCAAAGTGTCATAACTTTGCTAAATGAAATCCTACTAAAAAATGTCTCATGCAAAAAGTGTTTGGAATTTTAATTTGCATATAAAAGCAATTTTTAATTATTTTTTTTTTAATAAAAACCGAGTCTTACCATATATTGACCGAGACCTCGAACGAGCTTTTATGCGACTCTGCATATAGTTAATGCTCGTACGAGGTTTCTATTAAAGAAATCGACTTGAATTTTTAATACTAAATAGAGCTTTCGACTATACTTACGATACTATAAAAAAAAATTAAAAATTAAAAAATAAAAGTATTTTTTTTTCAAAACACGTTTAGTGTGATGAGTCGATCGACCCACCATACATACGCTCATGAGATTTTCAATATAGTTAAGGTCAGTGTGAGCTTATTAATACATATTTAAATTTTAATTTTTGTGACAGTATAGAATTCTTAAGCATCCTGTGTATGTTTGTTAGCAAAATCCATTTTGTCAATTTTTTGCAAAATGGCGACAAGTATTAAAATTCAATCACTAATAACTCAGTAGTGTTAAATTTCGTCAAAAAAGTCTCTATACATGAAATGTTCAGAAGCCTAAAGTTCATCAGAATAAAATATAAAAAATATATATTTTTGCTTGAAAACAAGCGATGTATCAGTTCGATCGTACCCCCATACTAGCCATTTTGAGACTTTCGGAAGAGTTAACGCTCTTAACTGTTTGGTTTCGAAGTTAAAAATTTAAATTTTGAGTATCGCATAGAACTAACGTGCAGCCCCTATACGTTATGTTTAAAAAAAATATATAAAAATTTTTTTCAAAATGGCGGCTAATGTAAAAATTCAAAGTGTCATAACTTTGCTAAATAAAATCCTACTAAAAAATGTCTAATGCAAAAAGTGTTTGGACATTTAATTTGCATATAAAAGCAATTTTTAATTATTTTTTTTTTAATAAAAACCGAGTCTTACTATATATTGACCGAGACCTCGAACGAGCTTTTATGCGACTCTGCATATAGTTAATGCTCGTACGAGGTTTCTATTTAAGAAATCGACTTGAATTTTTAATACAAAATAGAGCTTTCGACTATACTTACGATACTATAAAAAAAAATTAAAAATTAAAAAATAAAAGTATTTTTTTTTCAAAACACGTTTAGTGTGATGAGTCGATCGACCCACCATACATACGCTCATGAGATTTTCAATATAGTTAAGGTCAGTGTGAGCTTATTTATACATATTTAAATTTTAATTTTTGTGACAGTATAGAATTCTTAAGCATCCTGTGTATGTTTGTTAGCAAAATCCATTTTGTCAATTTTTTGCAAAATGGCGACAAGTATTAAAATTCAATCACTTATAACTCAGTAGTGTTGAATTTCGTCAAAAAAGTCTCTATACATGAAATGTTCAGAAGCCTAAAGTTCATCAGAATAAAATATAAAAAATATATATTTTTGCTTGAAAACAAGCGATGTATCAGTTCGATCGTACCCCCATACTAGCCATTTTGAGACTTTCGGAAGAGTTAACGCTCTTAACTGTTTGGTTTCGAAGATAAAAATTTAAATTTTGAGTATCGCATAGAACTAACGTGCAGCCCCTATACGTTATGTTTAAAAAAAATATATAAAAATTTTTTTCAAAATGGCGGCTAATGTAAAAATTCAAAGTGTCATAACTTTGCTAAATGAAATCCTACTAAAAAATGTCTAATGCAAAAAGTGTTTGGAATTTTAATTTGCATATAAAAGCAATTTTTAATTATTTTTTTTTTAATAAAAACCGAGTCTTACCATATATTGACCGAGACCTCGAACGAGCTTTTATGCGACTCTGCATATAGTTAATGCTCGTACGAGGTTTCTATTTAAGAAATCGACTTGAATTTTTAATACAAAATAGGGCTTTCGACTATACTTACGATACTATAAAAAAAAATTAAAAATTAAAAAATAAAAGTATTTTTTTTTCAAAACACGTTTAGTGTGATGAGTCGATCGACCCACCATACATACGCTCATGAGATTTTTAATATAGTTAAGGTCAGTGTGAGCTTATTTATACATATTTAAATTTTAATTTTTGTGACAGTATAGAATTCTTAAGCATCCTGTGTATGTTTGTTAGCAAAATCCATTTTGTCAATTTTTTGCAAAATGGCGACAAGTATTAAAATTCAATCACTTATAACTCAGTAGTGTTGAATTTCGTCAAAAAAGTCTTTATACATGAAATGTTCAGAAGCCTAAAGTTCATCAGAATAAAATATAAAAAATATATATTTTTGCTTGAAAACAAGCGATGTATCAGTTCGATCGTACCCCCATACTAGCCATTTTGAGACTTTCGGAAGAGTTAACGCTCTTAACTGTTTGGTTTCGAAGATAAAAATTTAAATTTTGAGTATCGCATAGAACTAACGTGCAGCCCCTATACGTTATGTTTAAAAAAAATATATAAATTTTTTTTTCAAAATGGCGGCTAATGTAAAAATTCAAAGTGTCATAACTTTGCTAAATAAAATCCTACTAAAAAATGTCTAATGCAAAAAGTGTTTGTACATTTAATTTGCATATAAAAGCAATTTTTAATTATTTTTTTTTTAATAAAAACCGAGTCCCACCATATATTGACCGAGACCTCGAACGAGCTTTTATGCGACTCTGCATATAGTTAATGCTCGTACGAGGTTTCTATTTAAGAAATCGACTTGAATTTTTAATACAAAATAGAGCTTTCGACTATACTTACGATACTATAAAAAAAAATTAAAAATTAAAAAATAAAAGTATTTTTTTTTCAAAACACGTTTAGTGTGATGAGTCGATCGACCCACCATACATACGCTCATGAGAATTTTAATATAGTTAAGGTCAGTGTGAGCTTATTTATACATATTTAAATTTTAATTTTTGTGACAGTATAGAATTCTTAAGCATCCTGTGTATGTTTGTTAGCAAAATCCATTTTGTCAATTTTTTGCAAAATGGCGACAAGTATTAAAATTCAATCACTTATAACTCAGTTGTGTTGAATTTCGTCAAAAAAGTCTCTATAAATGAAATGTTCAGAAGCCTAAAGTTCATCAGAATAAAATATAAAAAATATATATTTTTGCTTGAAAACAAGCGATGTATCAGTTCGATCGTACCCCCATACTAGCCATTTTGAGACTTTCGGAAGAGTTAACGCTCTTAACTGTTTGGTTTCGAAGATAAAAATTTAAATTTTGAGTATCGCATAGAACTAACGTGCAGCCCCTATACGTTATGTTTAAAAAAAATATATAAATTTTTTTTCAAAATGGCGGCTAATGTAAAAATTCAAAGTGTCATAACTTTGCTAAATGAAATCCTACTAAAAAATGTCTAATGCAAAAAGTGTTTGGAATTTTAATTTGCATATAAAAGCAATTTTTAATTATTTTTTTTTTAATAAAAACCGAGTCTTACTATATATTGACCGAGACCTCGAACGAGCTTTTATGCGACTCTGCATATAGTTAATGCTCGTACGAGGTTTCTATTTAAGAAATCGACTTGAATTTTTAATACAAAATAGAGCTTTCGACTATACTTACGATACTATAAAAAAAAATTAAAAATTAAAAAATAAAAGTATTTTTTTTTCAAAACACGTTTAGTGTGATGAGTCGATCGACCCACCATACATACGCTCATGAGATTTTCAATATAGTTAAGGTCAGTGTGAGCTTATTTATACATATTTAAATTTTAATTTTTGTGACAGTATAGAATTCTTAAGCATCCTGTGTATGTTTGTTAGCAAAATCCATTTTGTCAATTTTTTGCAAAATGGCGACAAGTATTAAAATTCAATCACTTATAACTCAGTAGTGTTGAATTTCGTCAAAAAAGTCTCTATACATGAAATGTTCAGAAGCCTAAAGTTCATCAGAATAAAATATAAAAAATATATATTTTTGCTTGAAAACAAGCGATGTATCAGTTCGATCGTACCCCCATACTAGCCATTTTGAGACTTTCGGAAGAGTTAACGCTCTTAACTGTTTGGTTTCGACGATAAAAATTTAAATTTTGAGTATCGCATAGAACTAACGTGCAGCCCCTATACGTTATGTTTAAAAAAAATATATAAAATTTTTTTTCAAAATGGCGGCTAATGTAAAAATTCAAAGTGTCATAACTTTGCTAAATAAAATCCTACTAAAAAATGTCTAATGCAAAAAGTGTTTGGAATTTTAATTTGCATATAAAAGCAATTTTTAATTATTTTTTTTTTAATAAAAACCGAGTCTTACCATATATTGACCGAGACCTCGAACGAGCTTTTATGCGACTCTGCATATAGTTAATGCTCGTACGAGGTTTCTATTTAAGAAATCGACTTGAATTTTTAATACAAAATAGGGCTTTCGACTATACTTACGATACTATAAAAAAAAATTAAAAATTAAAAAATAAAAGTATTTTTTTTTCAAAACACGTTTAGTGTGATGAGTCGATCGACCCACCATACATACGCTCATGAGATTTTTAATATAGTTAAGGTCAGTGTGAGCTTATTTATACATATTTAAATTTTAATTTTTGTGACAGTATAGAATTCTTAAGCATCCTGTGTATGTTTGTTAGCAAAATCCATTTTGTCAATTTTTTGCAAAATGGCGACAAGTATTAAAATTCAATCACTTATAACTCAGTAGTGTTGAATTTCGTCAAAAAAGTCTCTATACATGAAATGTTCAGAAGCCTAAAGTTCATCAGAATAAAATATGAAAAATATATATTTTTGCTTGAAAACAAGCGATGTATCAGTTCGATCGTACCCCCATACTAGCCATTTTGAGACTTTCGGAAGAGTTAACGCTCTTAACTGTTTGGTTTCGAAGATAAAAATTTAAATTTTGAGTATCGCATAGAACTAACGTGCAGCCCCTATACGTTATGTTTAAAAAAAATATATAAATTTTTTTTTCAAAATGGCGGCTAATGTAAAAATTCAAAGTGTCATAACTTTGCTAAATAAAATCCTACTAAAAAATTTCTAATGCAAAAAGTGTTTGGACATTTAATTTGCATATAAAAGCAATTTTTAATTATTTTTTTTTTAATAAAAACCGAGTCTTACCATATATTGACCGAGACCTCGAACGAGCTTTTATGCGACTCTGCATATAGTTAATGCTCGTACGAGGTTTCTATTTAAGAAATCGACTTGAATTTTTAATACAAAATAGAGCTTTCGACTATACTTACGATACTATAAAAAAAAATTAAAAATTAAAAAATAAAAGTATTTTTTTTTCAAAACACGTTTAGTGTGATGAGTCGATCGACCCACCATACATACGCTCATGAGAATTTTAATATAGTTAAGGTCAGTGTGAGCTTATTTATACATATTTAAATTTTAATTTTTGTGACAGTATAGAATTCTTAAGCATCCTGTGTATGTTTGTTAGCAAAATCCATTTTGTCAATTTTTTGCAAAATGGCGACAAGTATTAAAATTCAATCACTTATAACTCAGTAGTGTTGAATTTTGTCAAAAAAGTCTCTATACATGAAATGTTCAGAAGCCTAAAGTTCATCAGAATAAAATATAAAAAATATATATTTTTGCTTGAAAACAAGCGATGTATCAGTTCGATCGTACCCCCATACTAGCCATTTTGAGACTTTCGGAAGAGTTAACGCTCTTAACTGTTTGGTTTCGAAGATAAAAATTTAAATTTTGAGTATCGCATAGAACTAACGTGCAGCCCCTATACGTTATGTTTAAAAAAAATATATAAATTTTTTTTCAAAATGGCGGCTAATGTAAAAATTCAAAGTGTCATAACTTTGCTAAATGAAATCCTACTAAAAAATGTCTAATGCAAAAAGTGTTTGGAATTTTAATTTGCATATAAAAGCAATTTTTAATTATTTTTTTTTTAATAAAAACCGAGTCTTACCATATATTGACCGAGACCTCGAACGAGCTTTTATGCGACTCTGCATATAGTTAATGCTCGTACGAGGTTTCTATTTAAGAAATCGACTTGAATTTTTAATACAAAATAGGGCTTTCGACTATACTTACGATACTATAAAAAAAAATTAAAAATTAAAAAATAAAAGTAATTTTTTTTCAAAACACGTTTAGTGTGATGAGTCGATCGACCCACCATACATACGCTCATGAGATTTTCAATATAGTTAAGGTCAGTGTGAGCTTATTTATACATATTTAAATTTTAATTTTTGTGACAGTATAGAATTCTTAAGCATCCTGTGTATGTTTGTTAGCAAAATCCATTTTGTCAATTTTTTGCAAAATGGCGACAAGTATTAAAATTCAATCACTTATAACTCAGTAGTGTTAAATTTCGTCAAAAAAGTCTCTATACATGAAATGTTCAGAAGCCTAAAGTTCATCAGAATAAAATATAAAAAATATATATTTTTGCTTGAAAACAAGCGATGTATCAGTTCGATCGTACCCCCATACTAGCCATTTTGAGACTTTCGGAAGAGTTAACGCTCTTAACTGTTTGGTTTTAAAGATAAAAATTTAAATTTTGAGTATCGCATAGAACTAA
Source organism: Plectrocnemia conspersa (assembly GCF_051122295.1). NCBI lineage: Eukaryota > Metazoa > Arthropoda > Insecta > Trichoptera > Polycentropodidae > Plectrocnemia > Plectrocnemia conspersa. The sequence continues at coordinate 525,594 of NW_028277183.1, read as the reverse complement.
CGTGCAGCCCCTATACGTTATGTTTAAAAAAAATATATAAAAATTTTTTTCAAAATGGCGGCTAATGTAAAAATTCAAAGTGTCATAACTTTGCTAAATGAAATCCTACTAAAAAATGTCTAATGCAAAAAGTGTTTGGAATTTTAATTTGCATATAAAAGCAATTTTTAATTATTTTTTTTTTAATAAAAACCGAGTCTTACCATATATTGACCGAGACCTCGAACGAGCTTTTATGCGACTCTGCATATAGTTAATGCTCGTACGAGGTTTCTATTTAAGAAATCGACTTGAATTTTTAATACAAAATAGGGCTTTCGACTATACTTACGATACTATAAAAATAAATTAAAAATTAAAAAATAAAAGTATTTTTTTTTCAAAACACGTTTAGTGTGATGAGTCGATCGACCCACCATACATACGCTCATAAGATTTTTAATATAGTTAAGGTCAGTGTGAGCTTATTTATACATATTTAAATTTTAATTTTTGTGACAGTATAGAATTCTTAAGCATCCTGTGTATGTTTGTTAGCAAAATCCATTTTGTCAATTTTTTGCAAAATGGCGACAAGTATTAAAATTCAATCACTTATAACTCAGTAGTGTTGAATTTCGTCAAAAAAGTCTCTATACATGAAATGTTCAGAAGCCTAAAGTTCATCAGAATAAAATATAAAAAATATATATTTTTGCTTGAAAACAAGCGATGTATCAGTTCGATCGTACCCCCATACTAGCCATTTTGAGACTTTCGGAAGAGTTAACGCTCTTAACTGTTTGGTTTCGAAGATAAAAATTTAAATTTTGAGTATCGCATAGAACTAACGTGCAGCCCCTATACGTTATGTTTAAAAAAAATATATAAATTTTTTTTTCAAAATGGCGGCTAATGTAAAAATTCAAAGTGTCATAACTTTGCTAAATAAAATCCTACTAAAAAATGTCTAATGCAAAAAGTGTTTAAACATTTAATTTGCATATAAAAGAAATTTTTAATTATTTTTTTTTTAATAAAAACCGAGTCTTACCATATATTGACCGAGACCTCGAACGAGCTTTTATGCGACTCTGCATATAGTTAATGCTCGTACGAGGTTTCTATTTAAGAAATCGACTTGAATTTTTAATACAAAATAGAGCTTTCGACTATACTTACGATACTATAAAAAAAAATTAAAAATTAAAAAATAAAAGTATTTTTTTTTCAAAACACGTTTAGTGTGATGAGTCGATCGACCCACCATACATACGCTCATGAGAATTTTAATATAGTTAAGGTCAGTGTGAGCTTATTTATACATATTTAAATTTTAATTTTTGTGACAGTATAGAATTCTTAAGCATCCTGTGTATGTTTGTTAGCAAAATCCATTTTGTCAATTTTTTGCAAAATGGCGACAAGTATTAAAATTCAATCACTTATAACTCAGTAGTGTTGAATTTCGTCAAAAAAGTCTCTATACATGAAATGTTCAGAAGCCTAAAGTTCATCAGAATAAAATATAAAAAATATATATTTTTGCTTGAAAACAAGCGATGTATCAGTTCGATCGTACCCCCATACTAGCCATTTTGAGACTTTCGGAAGAGTTAACGCTCTTAACTGTTTGGTTTCGAAGATAAAAATTTAAATTTTGAGTATCGCATAGAACTAACGTGCAGCCCCTATACGTTATGTTTAAAAAAAATATATAAATTTTTTTTCAAAATGGCGGCTAATGTAAAAATTCAAAGTGTCATAACTTTGCTAAATGAAATCCTACTAAAAAATGTCTAATGCAAAAAGTGTTTGGAATTTTAATTTGCATATAAAAGCAATTTTTAATTATTTTTTTTTTAATAAAAACCGAGTCTTACCATATATTGACCGAGACCTCGAACGAGCTTTTATGCGACTCTGCATATAGTTAATGCTCGTACGAGGTTTCTATTTAAGAAATCGACTTGAATTTTTAATACAAAATAGGGCTTTCGACTATACTTACGATACTATAAAAAAAAATTAAAAATTAAAAAATAAAAGTATTTTTTTTTCAAAACACGTTTAGTGTGATGAGTCGATCGACCCACCATACATACGCTCATGAGATTTTCAATATAGTTAAGGTCAGTGTGAGCTTATTTATACATATTTAAATTTTAATTTTTGTGACAGTATAGAATTCTTAAGCATCCTGTGTATGTTTGTTAGCAAAATCCATTTTGTCAATTTTTTGCAAAATGGCGACAAGTATTAAAATTCAATCACTTATAACTCAGTAGTGTTAAATTTCGTCAAAAAAGTCTCTATACATGAAATGTTCAGAAGCCTAAAGTTCATCAGAATAAAATATAAAAAATATATATTTTTGCTTGAAAACAAGCGATGTATCAGTTCGATCGTACCCCCATACTAGCCATTTTGAGACTTTCGGAAGAGTTAACGCTCTTAACTGTTTGGTTTTGAAGATAAAAATTTAAATTTTGAGTATCGCATAGAACTAACGTGCAGCCCCTATACGTTATGTTTAAAAAAAATATATAAAAATTTTTTTTAAAATGGCGGCTAATGTAAAAATTCAAAGTGTCATAACTTTGCTAAATGAAATCCTACTAAAAAATGTCTCATGCAAAAAGTGTTTGGAATTTTAATTTGCATATAAAAGCAATTTTTAATTATTTTTTTTTTAATAAAAACCGAGTCTTACCATATATTGACCGAGACCTCGAACGAGCTTTTATGCGACTCTGCATATAGTTAATGCTCGTACGAGGTTTCTATTTAAGAAATCGACTTGAATTTTTAATACTAAATAGAGCTTTCGACTATACTTACGATACTATAAAAAAAAATTAAAAATTAAAAAATAAAAGTATTTTTTTTTCAAAACACGTTTAGTGTGATGAGTCGATCGACCCACCATACATACGCTCATGAGATTTTCAATATAGTTAAGGTCAGTGTGAGCTTATTAATACATATTTAAATTTTAATTTTTGTGACAGTATAGAATTCTTAAGCATCCTGTGTATGTTTGTTAGCAAAATCCATTTTGTCAATTTTTTGCAAAATGGCGACAAGTATTAAAATTCAATCACTAATAACTCAGTAGTGTTAAATTTCGTCAAAAAAGTCTCTATACATGAAATGTTCAGAAGCCTAAAGTTCATCAGAATAAAATATAAAAAATATATATTTTTGCTTGAAAACAAGCGATGTATCAGTTCGATCGTACCCCCATACTAGCCATTTTGAGACTTTCGGAAGAGTTAACGCTCTTAACTGTTTGGTTTCGAAGTTAAAAATTTAAATTTTGAGTATCGCATAGAACTAACGTGCAGCCCCTATACGTTATGTTTAAAAAAAATATATAAAAATTTTTTTCAAAATGGCGGCTAATGTAAAAATTCAAAGTGTCATAACTTTGCTAAATGAAATCCTACTAAAAAATGTCTAATGCAAAAAGTGTTTGGAATTTTAATTTGCATATAAAAGCATTTTTTAATTATTTTTTTTTTAATAAAAACCGAGTCTTACCATATATTGACCGAGACCTCGAACGAGCTTTTATGCGACTCTGCATATAGTTAATGCTCGTACGAGGTTTCTATTAAAGAAATCGACTTGAATTTTTAATACAAAATAGGGCTTTCGACTATACTTACGATACTATAAAAAAAAATTAAAAATTAAAAAATAAAAGTATTTTTTTTTCAAAACACGTTTAGTGTGATGAGTCGATCGACCCACCATACATACGCTCATGAGATTTTCAATATAGTTAAGGTCAGTGTGAGCTTATTTATACATATTTAAATTTTAATTTTTGTGACAGTATAGAATTCTTAAGCATCCTGTGTATGTTTGTTAGCAAAATCCATTTTGTCAATTTTTTGCAAAATGGCGAGAAGTATTAAAATTCAATCACTTATAACTCAGTAGTGTTGAATTTCGTCAAAAAAGTTTCTATACATGAAATGTTCAGAAGCCTAAAGTTCATCAGAATAAAATATAAAAAATATATATTTTTGCTTGAAAACAAGCGATGTATCAGTTCGATCGTACCCCCATACTAGCCATTTTGAGACTTTCGGAAGAGTTAACGCTCTTAACTGTTTGGTTTCGAAGATAAAAATTTAAATTTTGAGTATCGCATAGAACTAACGTGCAGCCCCTATACGTTATGTTTAAAAAAAATATATAAAATTGTTTTTCAAAATGGCGGCTAATGTAAAAATTCAAAGTGTCATAACTTTGCTAAATGCAATCCTACTAAAAAATGTCTAATGCAAAAAGTGTTTGGAATTTTAATTTGCATATAAAAGCAATTTTTAATTATTTTTTTTTTAATAAAAACCGAGTCTTACCATATATTGACCGAGACCTCGAACGAGCTTTTATGCAACTCTGCATATAGTTAATGCTCGTACGAGGTTTCTATTTAAGAAATGGACTTGAATTTTTAATACAAAATAGAGCTTTCGACTATACTTACGATACTATAAAAAAAAATTTAAAATTAAAAAATAAAAGTATTTTTTTTTCAAAACACGTTTAGTGTGATGAGTCGATCGACCCACCATACATACGCTCATGAGATTTTCAATATAGTTAAGGTCAGTGTGAGCTTATTTATACATATTTAAATTTTAATTTTTGTGACAGTATAGAATTCTTAAGCATCCTGTGTATGTTTGTTAGCAAAATCCATTTTGTCAATTTTTTGCAAAATGGCGACAAGTATTAAAATTCAATCACTTATAACTCAGTAGTGTTGAATTTCGTCAAAAAAGTCTCTTTACATGAAATGTTCAGAAGCCTAATGTTCATCAGAATAAAATATAAAAAATATATATTTTTGCTTGAAAACAAGCGATGTATCAGTTCGATCGTACCCCCATACTAGCCATTTTGAGACTTTCGGAAGAGTTAACGCTCTTAACTGTTTGGTTTCAAAGATAAAAATTTAAATTTTGAGTATCGCATAAAACTAACGTGCAGCCCCTATACGTTATGTTTAAAAAAAATATATAAAATTTTTTTTCAAAATCGCGGCTAATGTAAAAATTCAAAGTGTCATAACTTTGCTAAATAAAATCCTACTAAAAAATGTCTAATGCAAAAAGTGTTTGGAATTTTAATTTGCATATAAAAGCAATTTTTAATTATTTTTTTTTTAATAAAAACCGAGTCTTACCATATATTGACCGAGACCTCGAACGAGCTTTTATGCGACTCTGCATATAGTTAATGCTCGTACGAGGTTTCTATTTAAGAAATCGACTTGAATTTTTAATACAAAATAGGGCTTTCGACTATACTTACGATACTATAAAAAAAAATTAAAAATTAAAAAATAAAAGTATTTTTTTTTCAAAACACGTTTAGTGTGATGAGTCGATCGACCCACCATACATACGCTCATGAGATTTTCAATATAGTTAAGGTCAGTGTGAGCTTATTTATACATATTTAAATTTTAATTTTTGTGACAGTATAGAATTCTTAAGCATCCTGTGTATGTTTGTTAGCAAAATCCATTTTGTCAATTTTTTGCAAAATGGCGTCAAGTATTAAAATTCAATCACTTATAACTCAGTAGTGTTAAATTTCGTCAAAAAAGTCTCTATACATGAAATGTTCAGAAGCCTAAAGTTCATCAGAATAAAATATAAAAAATATATATTTTTGCTTGAAAACAAGCGATGTATCAGTTCGATCGTACCCCCATACTAGCCATTTTGAGACTTTCGGAAGAGTTAACGCTCTTAACTGTTTGGTTTCGAAGATAAAAATTTAAATTTTGAGTATCGCATAGAACTAACGTGCAGCCCCTATACGTTATGTTTAAAAAAAATATATAAAAATTTTTTTCAAAATGGCGGCTAATGTAAAAATTCAAAGTGTCATAACTTTGCTAAATGAAATCCTACTAAAAAATGTCTAATGCAAAAAGTGTTTGGAATTTTAATTTGCATATAAAAGCAATTTTTAATTATTTTTTTTTTAATAAAAACCGAGTCTTACCATATATTGACCGAGACCTCGAACGAGCTTTTATGCGACTCTGCATATAGTTAATGCTCGTACGAGGTTTCTATTTAAGAAATCGACTTGAATTTTTAATACTAAATAGAGCTTTCGACTATACTTACGATACTATAAAAAAAAATTAAAAATTAAAAAATAAAAGTATTTTTTTTTCAAAACACGTTTAGTGTGATGAGTCGATCGACCCACCATACATACGCTCATGAGATTTTCAATATAGTTAAGGTCAGTGTGAGCTTATTTATACATATTTAAATTTTAATTTTTGTGACAGTATAGAATTCTTAAGCATCCTGTGTATGTTTGTTAGCAAAATCCATTTTGTCAATTTTTTGCAAAATGGCGACAAGTATTAAAATTCAATCACTAATAACTCAGTAGTGTTAAATTTCGTCAAAAAAGTCTCTATACATGAAATGTTCAGAAGCCTAAAGTTCATCAGAATAAAATATAAAAAATATATATTTTTGCTTGAAAACAAGCGATGTATCAGTTCGATCGTACCCCCATACTAGCCATTTTGAGACTTTCGGAAGAGTTAACGCTCTTAACTGTTTGGTTTGGAAGATAAAAATTTAAATTTTGAGTATCGCATAGAACTAACGTGCAGCCCCTATACGTTATGTTTAAAAAAAATATATAAAATTTTTTTTCAAAATGGCGGCTAATGTAAAAATTCAAAGTGTCATAACTTTGCTAAATGAAATCCTACTAAAAAATGTCTAATGCAAAAAGTGTTTGGAATTTTAATTTGCATATAAAAGCAATTTTTAATTATTTTTTTTTTAATAAAAACCGAGTCTTACCATATATTGACCGAGACCTCGAACGAGCTTTTATGCGACTCTGCATATAGTTAATGCTCGTACGAGGTTTCTATTTAAGAAATCGACTTGAATTTTTAATACAAAATAGGGCTTTCGACTATACTTACGATACTATAAAAAAAAATTAAAAATTAAAAAATAAAAGTATTTTTTTTTCAAAACACGTTTAGTGTGATGAGTCGATCGACCCACCATACATACGCTCATGAGATTTTCAATATAGTTAAGGTCAGTGTGAGCTTATTTATACATATTTAAATTTTAATTTTTGTGACAGTATAGAATTCTTAAGCATCCTGTGTATGTTTGTTAGCAAAATCCATTTTGTCAATTTTTTGCAAAATGGCGACAAGTATTAAAATTCAATCACTAATAACTCAGTAGTGTTAAATTTCGTCAAAAAAGTCTCTATACATGAAATGTTCAGAAGCCTAAAGTTCATCAGAATAAAATATAAAAAATATATATTTTTGCTTGAAAACAAGCGATGTATCAGTTCGATCGTACCCCCATACTAGCCATTTTGAGACTTTCGGAAGAGTTAACGCTCTTAACTGTTTGGTTTGGAAGATAAAAATTTAAATTTTGAGTATCGCATAGAACTAACGTGCAGCCCCTATACGTTATGTTTAAAAAAAATATATAAAATTTTTTTTCAAAATGGCGGCTAATGTAAAAATTCAAAGTGTCATAACTTTGCTAAATGAAATCCTACTAAAAAATGTCTAATGCAAAAAGTGTTTGGAATTTTAATTTGCATATAAAAGCAATTTTTAATTATTTTTTTTTTTAATAAAAACCGAGTCTTACTATATATTGACCGAGACCTCGAACGAGCTTTTATGCGACTCTGCATATAGTTAATGCTCGTACGAGGTTTCTATTTAAGAAATCGACTTGAATTTTTAATACAAAATAGGGCTTTCGACTATACTTACGATACTATAAAAAAAAATTAAAAATTAAAAAATAAAAGTATTTTTTTTTCAAAACACGTTTAGTGTGATGAGTCGATCGACCCACCATACATACGCTCATGAGATTTTCAATATAGTTAAGGTCAGTGTGAGCTTATTTATACATATTTAAATTTTAATTTTTGTGACAGTATAGAATTCTTAAGCATCCTGTGTATGTTTGTTAGCAAAATCCATTTTGTCAATTTTTTGCAAAATGGCGACAAGTAATAAAATTCAATCACTTATAACTCAGTAGTGTTGAATTTCGTCAAAAAAGTCTCTATACATGAAATGTTCAAAAGCCTAAAGTTCATCAGAATAAAATATAAAAAATATATATTTTTGCTTGAAAACAAGCGATGTATCAGTTCGATCGTACCCCCATACTAGCCATTTTGAGACTTTCGGAAGAGTTAACGCTCTTAACTGTTTGGTTTTGAAGATAAAAATTTAAATTTTGAGTATCGCATAGAACTAACGTGCAGCCCCTATACGTTATGTTTAAAAAAAATATATAAAATTTTTTTTCAAAATGGCGGCTAATGTAAAAATTCAAAGTGTCATAACTTTGCTAAATGAAATCCTACTAAAAAATGTCTAATGCAAAAAGTGTTTGGAATTTTAATTTGCATATAAAAGCAATTTTTAATTATTTTTTTTTTAATAAAAACCGAGTCTTACCATATATTGACCGAGACCTCGAACGAGCTTTTATGCGACTCTGCATATAGTTAATGCTCGTACGAGGTTTCTATTTAAGAAATCGACTTGAATTTTTAATACAAAATAGAGCTTTCGACTATACTTACGATACTATAAAAAAAAATTAAAAATTAAAAAATAAAAGTATTTTTTTTTCAAAACACGTTTAGTGTGATGAGTCGATCGACCCACCATACATACGCTCATGAGATTTTCAATATAGTTAAGGTCAGTGTGAGCTTTATTATACATATTTAAATTTTAATTTTTGTGACAGTATAGAATTCTTAAGCATCCTGTGTATGTTTGTTAGCAAAATCCATTTTGTCAATTTTTTGCAAAATGGCGACAAGTATTAAAATTCAATCACTTATAACTCAGTAGTGTTGAATTTCGTCAAAAAAGTCTCTATACATGAAATGTTCAGAAGCCTAAAGTTCATCAGAATAAAATATAAAAAATATATATTTTTGCTTGAAAACAAGCGATGTATCAGTTCGATCGTACCCCCATACTAGCCATTTTGAGACTTTCGGAAGAGTTAACGCTCTTAACTGTTTGGTTTCGAAGATAAAAATTTAAATTTTGAGTATCGCATAGAACTAACGTGCAGCCCCTATACGTTATGTTTAAAAAAAATATATAAAATTTTTTTTCAAAATGGCGGCTAATGTAAAAATTCAAAGTGTCATAACTTTGCTAAATGAAATCCTACTAAAAAATGTCTAATGCAAAAAGTGTTTGGAATTTTAATTTGCATATAAAAGCAATTTTTAATTATTTTTTTTTTAATAAAAACCGAGTCTTACCATATATTGACCGAGACCTCGAACGAGCTTTTATGCGACTCTGCATATAGTTAATGCTCGTACGAGGTTTCTATTTAAGAAATCGACTTGAATTTTTAATACAAAATAGAGCTTTCGACTATACTTACGATACTATAAAAAAAAATTAAAAATTAAAAAATAAAAGTATTTTTTTTTCAAAACACGTTTAGTGTGATGAGTCGATCGACCCACCATACATACGCTCATGAGATTTTCAATATAGTTAAGGTCAGTGTGAGCTTTATTATACATATTTAAATTTTAATTTTTGTGACAGTATAGAATTCTTAAGCATCCTGTGTATGTTTGTTAGCAAAATCCATTTTGTCAATTTTTTGCAAAATGGCGACAAGTATTAAAATTCAATCACTTATAACTCAGTAGTGTTGAATTTCGTCAAAAAAGTCTCTATACATGAAATGTTCAGAAGCCTAAAGTTCATCAGAATAAAATATAAAAAATATATATTTTTGCTTGAAAACAAGCGATGTATCAGTTCGATCGTACCCCCATACTAGCCATTTTGAGACTTTCGGAAGAGTTAACGCTCTTAACTGTTTGGTTTCGAAGATAAAAATTTTAATTTTGAGTATCGCATAGAACTAACGTGCAGCCCCTATACGTTATGTTTAAAAAAAATATATAAAATTTTTTTTCAAAATGGCGGCTAATGTAAAAATTCAAAGTGTCATAGCTTTGCTAAATGAAATCCTACTAAAAAATGTCTAATGCAAAAAGTGTTTGGAATTTTAATTTGCATATAAAATAAATTTTTAATTATTTTTTTTTTAATAAAAACCGAGTCTTACCATATATTGACCGAGACCTCGAACGAGCTTTTATGCGACTCTGCATATAGTTAATGCTCGTACGAGGTTTCTATTTAAGAAATCGACTTGAATTTTTAATACAAAATAGGGCTTTCGACTATACTTACGATACTATAAAAAAAAATTAAAAATTAAAAAATAAAAGTATTTTTTTTTCAAAACACGTTTAGTGTGATGAGTCGATCGACCCACCATACATACGCTCATGAGATTTTTAATATAGTTAAGGTCAGTGTGAGCTTATTTATACATATTTAAATTTTAATTTTTGTGACAGTATAGAATTCTTAAGCATCCTGTGTATGTTTGTTAGCAAAATCCATTTTGTCAATTTTTTGCAAAATGGCGACAAGTATTAAAATTCAATCACTTATAACTCAGTAGTGTTGAATTTCGTCAAAAAAGTCTCTATACATGAAATGTTCAGAAGCCTAAAGTTCATCAGAATAAAATATAAAAAATATATATTTTTGCTTGAAAACAAGCGATGTATCAGTTCGATCGTACCCCCATACTAGCCATTTTGAGACTTTCGGAAGAGTTAACGCTCTTAACTGTTTGGTTTCGAAGATAAAAATTTAAATTTTGAGTATCGCATAGAACTAACGTGCAGCCCCTATACGTTATGTTTAAAAAAAATATATAAATTTTTTTTCAAAATGGCGGCTAATGTAAAAATTCAAAGTGTCATAACTTTGCTAAATGAAATCCTACTAAAAAATGTCTAATGCAAAAAGTGTTTGGAATTTTAATTTGCATATAAAAGCAATTTTTAATTATTTTTTTTTTAATAAAAACCGAGTCTTACCATATATTGACCGAGACCTCGAACGAGCTTTTATGCGACTCTGCATATAGTTAATGCTCGTACGAGGTTTCTATTTAAGAAATCGACTTGAATTTTTAATACAAAATAGGGCTTTCGACTATACTTACGATACTATAAAAAAAAATTAAAAATTAAAAAATAAAAGTATTTTTTTTTCAAAACACGTTTAGTGTGATGAGTCGATCGACCCACCATACATACGCTCATGAGATTTTCAATATAGTTAAGGTCAGTGTGAGCTTATTTATACATATTTAAATTTTAATTTTTGTGACAGTATAGAATTCTTAAGCATCCTGTGTATGTTTGTTAGCAAAATCCATTTTGTCAATTTTTTGCAAAATGGCGACAAGTATTAAAATTCAATCACTTATAACTCAGTAGTGTTAAATTTCGTCAAAAAAGTCTCTATACATGAAATGTTCAGAAGCCTAAAGTTCATCAGAATAAAATATAAAAAATATATATTTTTGCTTGAAAACAAGCGATGTATCAGTTCGATCGTACCCCCATACTAGCCATTTTGAGACTTTCGGAAGAGTTAACGCTCTTAACTGTTTGGTTTCGAAGATAAAAATTTAAATTTTGAGTATCGCATAGAACTAACGTGCAGCCCCTATACGTTATGTTTAAAAAAAATATATAAAAATTTTTTTCAAAATGGCGGCTAATGTAAAAATTCAAAGTGTCATAACTTTGCTAAATGAAATTCTACTAAAAAATGTCTAATGCAAAAAGTGTTTGGAATTTTAATTTGCATATAAAAGCAATTTTTAATTATTTTTTTTTTAATAAAAACCGAGTCTTACCATATATTGACCGAGACCTCGAACGAGCTTTTATGCGACTCTGCATATAGTTAATGCTCGTACGAGGTTTCTATTTAAGAAATCGACTTGAATTTTTTAAACAAAATAGGGCTTTCGACTATACTTACGATACTATAAAAAAAAATTAAAAATTAAAAAATAAAAGTATTTTTTTTTCAAAACACGTTTAGTGTGATGAGTCGATCGACCCACCATACATACGCTCATGAGATTTTCAATATAGTTAAGGTCAGTGTGAGCTTATTTATACATATTTAAATTTTAATTTTTGTGACAGTATAGAATTCTTAAGCATCCTGTGTATGTTTGTTAGCAAAATCCATTTTGTCAATTTTTTGCAAAATGGCGACAAGTATTAAAATTCAATCACTTATAACTCAGTAGTGTTGAATTTCGTCAAAAAAGTCTCTATACATGAAATGTTCAGAAGCCTAAAGTTCATCAGAATAAAATATAAAAAATATATATTTTTGCTTGAAAACAAGCGATGTATCAGTTCGATCGTACCCCCATACTAGCCATTTTGAGACTTTCGGAAGAGTTAACGCTCTTAACTGTTTGGTTTCGAAGATAAAAATTTAAATTTTGAGTATCGCATAGAACTAACGTGCAGCCCCTATACGTTATGTTTAAAAAAAATATATAAAATTTTTTTTCAAAATGGCGGCTAATGTAAAAATATAAAGTGTCATAACTTTGCTAAATGAAATCCTACTAAAAAATGTCTAATGCAAAAAGTGTTTGGAATTTTAATTTGCATATAAAAGCAATTTTTAATTATTTTTTTTTTAATAAAAACCGAGTCTTACTATATATTGACCGAGACCTCGAACGAGCTTTTATGCGACTCTGCATATAGTTAATGCTCGTACGAGGTTTCTATTTAAGAAATCGACTTGAATTTTTATAACAAAATAGGGCTTTCGACTATACTTACGATACTATAAAAAAAAATTAAAAATTAAAAAATAAAAGTATTTTTTTTTCAAAACACGTTTAGTGTGATGAGTCGATCGACCCACCATACATACGCTCATGAGATTTTCAATATAGTTAAGGTCAGTGTGAGCTTATTTATACATATTTGAATTTTAATTTTTGTGACAGTATAGAATTCTTAAGCATCCTGTGTATGTTTGTTAGCAAAATCCATTTTGTCAATTTTTTGCAAAATGGCGACAAGTATTAAAATTCAATCACTTATAACTCAGTAGTGTTGAATTTCGTCAAAAAAGTCTCTATACATGAAATGTTCAGAAGCCTAAAGTTCATCAGAATAAAATATAAAAAATATATATTTTTGCTTGAAAACAAGCGATGTATCAGTTCGATCGTACCCCCATACTAGCCATTTTGAGACTTTCGGAAGAGTTAACGCTCTTAACTGTTTGGTTTCAAAGATAAAAATTTAAATTTTGAGTATCGCATAGAACTAACGTGCAGCCCCTATACGTTATGTTTAAAAAAAATATATAAAAATTTTTTTCAAAATGGCGGCTAATGTAAAAATTCAAAGTGTCATAACTTTGCTAAATGAAATCCTACTAAAAAATGTCTAATGCAAAAAGTGTTTGGAATTTTAATTTGCATATAAAAGCAATTTTTAATTATTTTTTTTTAATAAAAACCGAGTCTTACCATATATTGACCGAGACCTCGAACGAGCTTTTATGCGACTCTGCATATAGTTAATGCTCGTACGAGGTTTCTATTTAAGAAATCGACTTGAATTTTTAATACAAAATAGGGCTTTCGACTATACTTACGATACTATAAAAAAAAATTAAAAATTAAAAAATAAAAGTATTTTTTTTTCAAAACACGTTTAGTGTGATGAGTCGATCGACCCACCATACATACGCTCATGAGATTTTCAATATAGTTAAGGTCAGTGTGAGCTTATTTATACATATTTAAATTTTAATTTTTGTGACAGTATAGAATTCTTAAGCATCCTGTGTATGTTTGTTAGCAAAATCCATTTTGTCAATTTTTTGCAAAATGGCGACAAGTATTAAAATTCAATCACTTATAACTCAGTAGTGTTAAATTTCGTCAAAAAAGTCTCTATACATGAAATGTTCAGAAGCCTAAAGTTCATCAGAATAAAATATAAAAAATATATATTTTTGCTTGAAAACAAGCGATGTATCAGTTCGATCGTACCCCCATACTAGCCATTTTGAGACTTTCGGAAGAGTTAACGCTCTTAACTGTTTGGTTTCGAAGATAAAAATTTAAATTTTGAGTATCGCATAGAACTAACGTGCAGCCCCTATACGTTATGTTTAAAAAAAATATATAAAAATTTTTTTCAAAATGGCGGCTAATGTAAAAATTCAAAGTGTCATAACTTTGCTAAATGAAATTCTACTAAAAAATGTCTAATGCAAAAAGTGTTTGGAATTTTAATTTGCATATAAAAGCAATTTTTAATTATTTTTTTTTTAATAAAAACCGAGTCTTACCATATATTGACCGAGACCTCGAACGAGCTTTTATGCGACTCTGCATATAGTTAATGCTCGTACGAGGTTTCTATTTAAGAAATCGATTTGAATTTTTAATACTAAATAGAGCTTTCGACTATACTTACGATACTATAAAAAAAAATTAAAAATTATAAAATAAAAGTATTTTTTTTTCAAAACACGTTTAGTGTGATGAGTCGATCGACCCACCATACATACGCTCATGAGATTTTCAATATAGTTAAGGTCAGTGTGAGCTTATTTATACATATTTAAATTTTAATTTTTGTGACAGTATAGAATTCTTAAGCATCCTGTGTATGTTTGTTAGCAAAATCCATTTTGTCAATTTTTTGCAAAATGGCGACAAGTATTAAAATTCAATCACTTATAACTCAGTAGTGTTGAATTTCGTCAAAAAAGTCTCTATACATGAAATGTTCAGAAGCCTAAAGTTCATCAGAATAAAATATAAAAAATATATATTTTTGCTTGAAAACAAGCGATGTATCAGTTCGATCGTACCCCCATACTAGCCATTTTGAGACTTTCGGAAGAGTTAACGCTCTTAACTGTTTGGTTTCGAAGATAAAAATTTAAATTTTGAGTATCGCATAGAACTAACGTGCAGCCCCTATACGTTATGTTTAAAAAAAATATATAAAATTTTTTTTCAAAATGGCGGCTAATGTAAAAATATAAAGTGTCATAACTTTGCTAAATGAAATCCTACTAAAAAATGTCTAATGCAAAAAGTGTTTGGAATTTTAATTTGCATATAAAAGCAATTTTTAATTATTTTTTTTTTAATAAAAACCGAGTCTTACTATATATTGACCGAGACCTCGAACGAGCTTTTATGCGACTCTGCATATAGTTAATGCTCGTACGAGGTTTCTATTTAAGAAATCGACTTGAATTTTTAATACAAAATAGGGCTTTCGACTATACTTACGATACTATAAAAAAAAATTAAAAATTAAAAAATAAAAGTATTTTTTTTTCAAAACACGTTTAGTGTGATGAGTCGATCGACCCACCATACATACGCTCATGAGATTTTCAATATAGTTAAGGTCAGTGTGAGCTTATTTATACATATTTGAATTTTAATTTTTGTGACAGTATAGAATTCTTAAGCATCCTGTGTATGTTTGTTAGCAAAATCCATTTTGTCAATTTTTTGCAAAATGGCGACAAGTATTAAAATTCAATCACTTATAACTCAGTAGTGTTGAATTTCGTCAAAATAGTCTCTATACATGAAATGTTCAGAAGCCTAAAGTTCATCAGAATAAAATATAAAAAATATATATTTTTGCTTGAAAACAAGCGATGTATCAGTTCGATCGTACCCCCATACTAGCCATTTTGAGACTTTCGGAAGAGTTAACGCTCTTAACTGTTTGGTTTCAAAGATAAAAATTTAAATTTTGAGTATCGCATAGAACTAACGTGCAGCCCCTATACGTTATGTTTAAAAAAAATATATAAAAATTTTTTTCAAAATGGCGGCTAATGTAAAAATTCAAAGTGTCATAACTTTGCTAAATGAAATCCTACTAAAAAATGTCTAATGCAAAAAGTGTTTGGAATTTTAATTTGCATATAAAAGCAATTTTTAATTATTTTTTTTTTAATAAAAACCGAGTCTTACCATATATTGACCGAGACCTCGAACGAGCTTTTATGCGACTCTGCATATAGTTAATGCTCGTACGAGGTTTCTATTTAAGAAATCGACTTGAATTTTTAATACAAAATAGGGCTTTCGACTATACTTACGATACTATAAAAAAAAATTAAAAATTAAAAAATAAAAGTATTTTTTTTTCAAAACACGTTTAGTGTGATGAGTCGATCGACCCACCATACATACGCTCATGAGATTTTCAATATAGTTAAGGTCAGTGTGAGCTTATTTATACATATTTAAATTTTAATTTTTGTGACAGTATAGAATTCTTAAGCATCCTGTGTATGTTTGTTAGCAAAATCCATTTTGTCAATTTTTTGCAAAATGGCGACAAGTATTAAAATTCAATCACTTATAACTCAGTAGTGTTGAATTTCGTCGAAAAAGTCTCTATACATGAAATGTTCAGAAGCCTAAAGTTCATCAGAATAAAATATAAAAAATATATATTTTTGCTTGAAAACAAGCGATGTATCAGTTCGATCGTACCCCCATACTAGCCATTTTGAGACTTTCGGAAGAGTTAACGCTCTTAACTGTTTGGTTTCAAAGATAAAAATTTAAATTTTGAGTATCGCATAGAACTAACGTGCAGCCCCTATACGTTATGTTTAAAAAAAATATATAAAATTTTTTTTCAAAATGGCGGCTAATGTAAAAATTCAAAGTGTCATAACTTTGCTAAATGCAATCCTACTAAAAAATGTCTAATGCAAAAAGTGTTTGGAATTTTAATTTGCATATAAAAGCAATTTTTAATTATTTTTTTTTTAATAAAAACTGAGTCTTACCATATATTGACCGAGACCTCGAACGAGCTTTTATGCGACTCTGCATATAGTTAATGCTCGTACGAGGTTTCTATTTAAGAAATCGACTTGAATTTTTAATACAAAATAGAGCTTTCGACTATACTTACGATACTATAAAAAAAAATTAAAAATTAAAAAATAAAAGTATTTTTTTTTCAAAACACGTTTAGTGTGATGAGTCGATCGACCCACCATACATACGCTCATGAGATTTTCAATATAGTTAAGGTCAGTGTGAGCTTATTTATACATATTTAAATTTTAATTTTTGTGACAGTATAGAATTCTTAAGCATCCTGTGTATGTTTGTTAGCAAAATCCATTTTGTCAATTTTTTGCAAAATGGCGACAAGTATTAAAATTCAATCACTTATAACTCAGTAGTGTTGAATTTCGTCAAAAAAGTCTCTTTACATGAAATGTTCAGAAGCCTAATGTTCATCAGAATAAAATATAAAAAATATATATTTTTGCTTGAAAACAAGCGATGTATCAGTTCGATCGTACCCCCATACTAGCCATTTTGAGACTTTCGGAAGAGTTAACGCTCTTAACTGTTTGGTTTCGAAGATAAAAATTTAAAATTTGAGTATCGCATAGAACTAACGTGCAGCCCCTATACGTTATGTTTAAAAAAAATATATAAAATTTTTTTTCAAAATGGCGGCTAATGTAAAAATTCAAAGTGTCATAACTTTGCTAAATGAAATCCTACTAAAAAATGTCTAATGCAAAAAGTGTTTGGAATTTTCATTTGCATATAAAAGCAATTTTTAATTATTTTTTTTTTAATAAAAACCGAGTCTTACCATATATTGACCGAGACCTCGAACGAGCTTTTATGCGACTCTGCATATAGTTAATGCTCGTACGAGGTTTCTATTTAAGAAATCGACTTGAATTTTTTAAACAAAATAGGGCTTTCGACTATACTTACGATACTATAAAAAAAAATTAAAAATTAAAAAATAAAAGTATTTTTTTTTCAAAACACGTTTAGTGTGATGAGTCGATCGACCCACCATACATACGCTCATGAGATTTTCAATATAGTTAAGGTCAGTGTGAGCTTATTTATACATATTTAAATTTTAATTTTTGTGACAGTATAGAATTCTTAAGCATCCTGTGTATGTTTGTTAGCAAAATCCATTTTGTCAATTTTTTGCAAAATGGCGACAAGTATTAAAATTCAATCACTTATAACTCAGTAGTGTTGAATTTCGTCAAAAAAGTCTCTATACATGAAATGTTCAGAAGCCTAAAGTTCATCAGAATAAAATATAAAAAATATATATTTTTGCTTGAAAACAAGCGATGTATCAGTTCGATCGTACCCCCATACTAGCCATTTTGAGACTTTCGGAAGAGTTAACGCTCTTAACTGTTTGGTTTCGAAGATAAAAATTTAAATTTTGAGTATCGCATAGAACTAACGTGCAGCCCCTATACGTTATGTTTAAAAAAAATATATAAAAATTTTTTTCAAAATGGCGGCTAATGTAAAAATTCAAAGTGTCATAACTTTGCTAAATGAAATCCTACTAAAAAATGTCTAATGCAAAAAGTGTTTGGAATTTTAATTTGCATATAAAAGCAATTTTTAATTATTTTTTTTTTAATAAAAACCGAGTCTTACAATATATTGACCGAGACCTCGAACGAGCTTTTATGCGACTCTGCATATAGTTAATGCTCGTACGAGGTTTCTATTTAAGAAATCGACTTGAATTTTTAATACAAAATAGGGCTTTCGACTATACTTACGATACTATAAAAAAAAATTAAAAATTAAAAAATAAAAGTATTTTTTTTTCAAAACACGTTTAGTGTGATGAGTCGATCGACCCACCATACATACGCTCATGAGATTTTCAATATAGTTAAGGTCAGTGTGAGCTTATTTATACATATTTAAATTTTAATTTTTGTGACAGTATAGAATTCTTAAGCATCCTGTGTATGTTTGTTAGCAAAATCCATTTTGTCAATTTTTTGCAAAATGGCGACAAGTATTAAAATTCAATCACTTATAACTCAGTAGTGTTGAATTTCGTCAAAAAAGTCTCTATACATGAAATGTTCAGAAGCCTAAAGTTCATCAGAATAAAATATAAAAAATATATATTTTTGCTTGAAAACAAGCGATGTATCAGTTCGATCGTACCCCCATACTAGCCATTTTGAGACTTTCGGAAGAGTTAACGCTCTTAACTGTTTGGTTTCGAGGATAAAAATTTAAATTTTGAGTATCGCATAGAACTAACGTGCAGCCCCTATACGTTATGTTTAAAAAAAATATATAAAAATTTTTTTCAAAATAGCGGCTAATGTAAAAATTCAAAGTGTCATAACTTTGCTAAATGCAATCCTACTAAAAAATGTCTAATGCAAAAAGTGTTAGGAATTTTAATTTGCATATAAAAAAAATTTTTAATTATTTTTTTTTTAATAAAAACCGAGTCTTACCATATATTGACCGAGACCTCGAACGAGCTTTTATGCGACTCTGCATATAGTTAATGCTCGTACGAGGTTTCTATTTAAGAAATCGACTTGAATTTTTAATACAAAATAGAGCTTTCGACTATACTTACGGTACTATAAAAAAAAATTAAAAATTAAAAAATAAAAGTATTTTTTTTTCAAAACACGTTTAGTGTGATGAGTCGATCGACCCACCATACATACGCTCATGAGATTTTCAATATAGTTAAGGTCAGTGTGAGCTTATTTATACATATTTGAATTTTAATTTTTGTGACAGTATAGAATTCTTAAGCATCCTGTGTATGTTTGTTAGCAAAATCCATTTTGTCAATTTTTTGCAAAATGGCGACAAGTATTAAAATTCAATCACTTATAACTCAGTAGTGTTGAATTTCGTCAAAAAAGTCTCTTTACATGAAATGTTCAGAAGCCTAAAGTTCATCAGAATAAAATATAAAAAATATATATTTTTGCTTGAAAACAAGCGATGTATCAGTTCGATCGTACCCCCATACTAGCCATTTTGAGACTTTCGGAAGAGTTAACGCTCTTAACTGTTTGGTTTCGAAGATAAAAATTTAAATTTTGAGTATCGCATAGAACTAACGTGCAGCCCCTATACGTTATGTTTAAAAAAAATATATAAAATTTTTTTTCAAAATGGCGGCTAATGTAAAAATTCAAAGTGTCATTACTTTGCTAAATGAAATCCTACTAAAAAATGTCTAATGCAAAAAGTGTTTGGAATTTTAATTTGCATATAAAAGCAATTTTTAATTATTTTTTTTTTTATAAAAACCGAGTCTTACCATATATTGACCGAGACCTCGAACGAGCTTTTATGCGACTCTGCATATAGTTAATGCTCGTACGAGGTTTCTATTTAAGAAATCGACTTGAATTTTTAATACTAAATAGAGCTTTCGACTATACTTACGATACTATAAAAAAAAATTAAAAATTAAAAAATAAAAGTATTTTTTTTTCAAAACACGTTTAGTGTGATGAGTCGATCGACCCACCATACATACGCTCATGAGATTTTCAATATAGTTAAGGTCAGTGTGAGCTTATTTATACATATTTAAATTTTAATTTTTGTGACAGTATAGAATTCTTAAGCATCCTGTGTATGTTTGTTAGCAAAATCCATTTTGTCAATTTTTTGCAAAATGGCGACAAGTATTAAAATTCAATCACTTATAACTCAGTAGTGTTGAATTTCGTCAAAAAAGTCTCTATACATGAAATGTTCAGAAGCCTAAAGTTCATCAGAATAAAATATAAAAAATATATATTTTTGCTTGAAAACAAGCGATGTATCAGTTCGATCGTACCCCCATACTAGCCATTTTGAGACTTTCGGAAGAGTTAACGCTCTTAACTGTTTGGTTTCGAAGATAAAAATTTAAATTTTGAGTATCGCATAGAACTAACGTGCAGCCCCTATACGTTATGTTTAAAAAAAATATATAAAAATTTTTTTCAAAATGGCGGCTAATGTAAAAATTCAAAGTGTCATAACTTTGCTAAATGAAATCCTACTAAAAAATGTCTAATGCAAAAAGTGTTTGGAATTTTAATTTGCATATAAAAGCAATTTTTAATTATTTTTTTTTTAATAAAAACCGAGTCTTACCATATATTGACCGAGACCTCGAACGAGCTTTTATGCGACTCTGCATATAGTTAATGCTCGTACGAGGTTTCTATTTAAGAAATCGACTTGAATTTTTAATACAAAATAGGGCTTTCGACTATACTTACGATACTATAAAAAAAAATTAAAAATTAAAAAATAAAAGTATTTTTTTTTCAAAACACGTTTAGTGTGATGAGTCGATCGACCCACCATACATACGCTCATGAGATTTTTAATATAGTTAAGGTCAGTGTGAGCTTATTTATACATATTTAAATTTTAATTTTTGTGACAGTATAGAATTCTTAAGCATCCTGTGTATGTTTGTTAGCAAAATCCATTTTGTCAATTTTTTGCAAAATGGCGACAAGTATTAAAATTCAATCACTTATAACTCAGTAGTGTTGAATTTCGTCAAAAAAGTCTCTATACATGAAATGTTCAGAAGCCTAAAGTTCATCAGAATAAAATATAAAAAATATATATTTTTGCTTGAAAACAAGCGATGTATCAGTTCGATCGTACCCCCATACTAGCCATTTTGAGACTTTCGGAAGAGTTAACGCTCTTAACTGTTTGGTTTCGAGGATAAAAATTTAAATTTTGAGTATCGCATAGAACTAACGTGCAGCCCCTATACGTTATGTTTAAAAAAAATATATAAAAATTTTTTTCAAAATAGCGGCTAATGTAAAAATTCAAAGTGTCATAACTTTGCTAAATGCAATCCTACTAAAAAATATCTAATGCAAAAAGTGTTAGGAATTTTAATTTGCATATAAAAAAAATTTTTAATTATTTTTTTTTTAATAAAAACCGAGTCTTACCATATATTGACCGAGACCTCGAACGAGCTTTTATGCGACTCTGCATATAGTTAATGCTCGTACGAGGTTTCTATTTAAGAAATCGACTTGAATTTTTAATACAAAATAGAGCTTTCGACTATACTTACGATACTATAAAAAAAAATTAAAAATTAAAAAATAAAAGTATTTTTTTTTCAAAACACGTTTAGTGTGATGAGTCGATCGACCCACCATACATACGCTCATGAGATTTTCAATATAGTTAAGGTCAGTGTGAGCTTATTTATACATATTTGAATTTTAATTTTTGTGACAGTATAGAATTCTTAAGCATCCTGTGTATGTTTGTTAGCAAAATCCATTTTGTCAATTTTTTGCAAAATGGCGACAAGTATTAAAATTCAATCACTTATAACTCAGTAGTGTTGAATTTCGTCAAAAAAGTCTCTTTACATGAAATGTTCAGAAGCCTAATGTTCATCAGAATAAAATATAAAAAATATATATTTTTGCTTGAAAACAAGCGATGTATCAGTTCGATCGTACCCCCATACTAGCCATTTTGAGACTTTCGGAAGAGTTAACGCTCTTAACTGTTTGGTTTCGAAGATAAAAATTTAAATTTTGAGTATCGCATAGAACTAACGTGCAGCCCTTATACGTTATGTTTAAAAAAAATATATAAAATTTTTTTTCAAAATGGCGGCTAATGTAAAAATTCAAAGTGTCATAACTTTGCTAAATGAAATCCTACTAAAAAATGTCTAATGCAAAAAGTGTTTGGAATTTTAATTTGCATATAAAAGCAATTTTTAATTATTTTTTTTTTAATAAAAACCGAGTCTTACCATATATTGACCGAGACCTCGAACGAGCTTTTATGCGACTCTGCATATAGTTAATGCTCGTACGAGGTTTCTATTTAAAAAATCGACTTGAATTTTTATTACAAAATAGAGCTTTCGACTATACTTACGATACTATAAAAAAAAATTAAAAATTAAAAAATAAAAGTATTTTTTTTTCAAAACACGTTTAGTGTGATGAGTCGATCGACCCACCATACATACGCTCATGAGATTTCCAATATAGTTAAGGTCAGTGTGAGCTTATTTATACATATTTAAATTTTAATTTTTGTGACAGTATAGAATTCTTAAGCATCCTGTGTATGTTTGTTAGCAAAATCCATTTTGTCAATTTTTTGCAAAATGGCGACAAGTATTAAAATTCAATCACTTATAACTCAGTAGTGTTAAATTTCGTCAAAAAAGTCTCTATACATGAAATGTTCAGAAGCCTAAAGTTCATCAGAATAAAATATAAAAAATATATATTTTTGCTTGAAAACAAGCGATGTATCAGTTCGATCGTACCCCCATACTAGCTATTTTGAGACTTTCGAAAGAGTTAACGCTCTTAACTGTTTGGTTTCGAAGATAAAAATTTAAATTTTGAGTATCACATAGAACTAACGTGCAGCCCCTATACGTTATGTTTAAAAAAAATATATAAAATTTTTTTTTTAAATGGCGGCTAATGTAAAAATTCAAAGTGTCATAACTTTGCTAAATGAAATCCAACTAAAAAATGTCTAATGCAAAAAGTGTTTGGAATTTTAACTTGCATATAAAAGCAATTTTTAATTATTTTTTTTTTAATAAAAACCGAGTCTTACCATATATTGACCGAGACCTCGAACGAGCTTTTATGCGACTCTGCATATAGTTAATGCTCGTACGAGGTTTCTATTCAAGAAATCGACTTGAATTTTTAATACCAAATAGAGCTTTCGACTATACTTACGATACTATAAAAAAAAATTAAAAATTAAAAAATAAAAGTATTTTTTTTTCAAAACACGTTTAGTGTGATGAGTCGATCGACCCACCATACATACGCTCATGAGATTTTCAATATAGTTAAGGTCAGTGTGAGCTTATTTATACATATTTAAATTTTAATTTTTGTGACAGTATAGAATTCTTAAGCATCCTGTGTATGTTTGTTAGCAAAATCCATTTTGTCAATTTTTTGCAAAATGGCGACAAGTATTAAAATTCAATCACTTATAACTCAGTAGTGTTGAATTTCGTCAAAAAAGTCTCTATACATAAAATGTTCAGAAGCCTAAAGTTCATCAGAATAAAATATAAAAAATATATATTTTTGCTTGAAAACAAGCGATGTATCAGTTCGATCGTACCCCCATACTAGCCATTTTGAGACTTTCGGAAGAGTTAACGCTCTTAACTGTTTGGTTTCGAAGATAAAAATTTAAATTTTGGGTATCGCATAGAACTAACGTGCAGCCCCTATACGTTATGTTTAAAAAAAATATATAAAATTTTTTTTCAAAATGGCGGCTAATGTAAAAATTCAAAGTGTCATAACTTTGCTAAATGAAATCCTACTAAAAAATGTCTAATGCAAAAAGTGTTTGGAATTTTAATTTGCATATAAAAGCAATTTTTAATTATTTTTTTTTTAATAAAAACCGAGTCTTACTATATATTGACCGAGACCTCGAACGAGCTTTTATGCGACTCTGCATATAGTTAATGCTCGTACGAGGTTTCTATTTAAGAAATCGACTTGAGTTTTTAATACAAAATAGGGCTTTCGACTATACTTACGATACTATAAAAAAAAATTAAAAATTAAAAAATAAAAGTATTTTTTTTTCAAAACACGTTTAGTGTGATGAGTCGATCGACCCACCATACATACGCTCATGAGATTTTCAATATAGTTAAGGTCAGTGTGAGCTTATTTATACATATTTAAATTTTAATTTTTGTGACAGTATAGAATTCTTAAGCATCCTGTGTATGTTTGTTAGCAAAATCCATTTTGTCAATTTTTTGCAAAATGGCGACAAGTATTAAAATTCAATCACTTATAACTCAGTAGTGTTGAATTTCGTCAAAAAAGTCTCTATACATGAAATGTTCAGAAGCCTAAAGTTCATCAGAATAAAATATAAAAAATATATATTTTTGCTTGAAAACAAGCGATGTATCAGTTCGATCGTACCCCCATACTAGCCATTTTGAGACTTTCGGAAGAGTTAACGCTCTTAACTGTTTGGTTTCGAAGATAAAAATTTAAATTTTGAGTATCGCATAGAACTAACGTGCAGCCCCTATACGTTATGTTTAAAAAAAATATATAAAAATTTTTTTCAAAATGGCGGCTAATGTAAAAATTCAAAGTGTCATTACTTTGCTAAATGAAATCCTACTAAAAAATGTCTAATGCAAAAAGTGTTTGGAATTTTAATTTGCATATAAAAGCAATTTTTAATTATTTTTTTTTTTATAAAAACCGAGTCTTACCATATATTGACCGAGACCTCGAACGAGCTTTTATGCGACTCTGCATATAGTTAATGCTCGTACGAGGTTTCTATTTAAGAAATCGACTTGAATTTTTAATACTAAATAGAGCTTTCGACTATACTTACGATACTATAAAAAAAAATTAAAAATTAAAAAATAAAAGTATTTTTTTTTCAAAACACGTTTAGTGTGATGAGTCGATCGACCCACCATACATACGCTCATGAGATTTTCAATATAGTTAAGGTCAGTGTGAGCTTATTTATACATATTTAAATTTTAATTTTTGTGACAGTATAGAATTCTTAAGCATCCTGTGTATGTTTGTTAGCAAAATCCATTTTGTCAATTTTTTGCAAAATGGCGACAAGTATTAAAATTCAATCACTTATAACTCAGTAGTGTTGAATTTCGTCAAAAAAGTCTCTATACATGAAATGTTCAGAAGCCTAAAGTTCATCAGAATAAAATATAAAAAATATATATTTTTGCTTGAAAACAAGCGATGTATCAGTTCGATCGTACCCCCATACTAGCCATTTTGAGACTTTCGGAAGAGTTAACGCTCTTAACTGTTTGGTTTCAAAGATAAAAATTTAAATTTTGAGTATCGCATAGAACTAACGTGCAGCCCCTATACGTTATGTTTAAAAAAAATATATAAATTTTTTTTTCAAAATGGCGGCTAATGTAAAAATTCAAAGTGTCATAACTTTGCTAAATGCAATCCTACTAAAAAATGTCTAATGCAAAAAGTGTTTGGAATTTTAATTTGCATATAAAAGCAATTTTTAATTATTTTTTTTTTAATAAAAACTGAGTCTTACCATATATTGACCGAGACCTCGAACGAGCTTTTATGCGACTCTGCATATAGTTAATGCTCGTACGAGGTTTCTATTTAAGAAATCGACTTGAATTTTTAATACAAAATAGAGCTTTCGACTATACTTACGATACTATAAAAAAAAATTAAAAATTAAAAAATAAAAGTATTTTTTTTTCAAAACACGTTTAGTGTGATGAGTCGATCGACCCACCATACATACGCTCATGAGATTTTTAATATAGTTAAGGTCAGTGTGAGCTTATTTATACATATTTAAATTTTAATTTTTGTGACAGTATAGAATTCTTAAGCATCCTGTGTATGTTTGTTAGCAAAATCCATTTTGTCAATTTTTTGCAAAATGGCGACAAGTATTAAAATTCAATCACTTATAACTCAGTAGTGTTCAATTTCGTCAAAAAAGTCTCTATACATGAAATGTTCAGAAGCCTAAAGTTCATCAGAATAAAATATAAAAAATATATATTTTTGCTTGAAAACAAGCGATGTATCAGTTCGATCGTACCCCCATACTAGCCATTTTGAGACTTTCGGAAGAGTTAACGCTCTTAACTGTTTGGTTTCGAAGATAAAAATTTAAATTTTGAGTATCGCATAGAACTAACGTGCAGCCCCTATACGTTATGTTTAAAAAAAATATATAAAAATTTTTTTCAAAATGGCGGCTAATGTAAAAATTCAAAGTGTCATTACTTTGCTAAATGAAATCCTACTAAAAAATGTCTAATGCAAAAAGTGTTTGGAATTTTAATTTGCATATAAAAGCAATTTTTAATTATTTTTTTTTTTATAAAAACCGAGTCTTACCATATATTGACCGAGACCTCGAACGAGCTTTTATGCGACTCTGCATATAGTTAATGCTCGTACGAGGTTTCTATTTAAGAAATCGACTTGAATTTTTAATACTAAATAGAGCTTTCGACTATACTTACGATACTATAAAAAAAAATTAAAAATTAAAAAATAAAAGTATTTTTTTTTCAAAACACGTTTAGTGTGATGAGTCGATCGACCCACCATACATACGCTCATGAGATTTTCAATATAGTTAAGGTCAGTGTGAGCTTATTTATACATATTTAAATTTTAATTTTTGTGACAGTATAGAATTCTTAAGCATCCTGTGTATGTTTGTTAGAAAAATCCATTTTGTCAATTTTTTGCAAAATGGCGACAAGTATTAAAATTCAATCACTTATAACTCAGTAGTGTTGAATTTCGTCAAAAAAGTCTCTATACATGAAATGTTCAGAAGCCTAAAGTTCATCAGAATAAAATATAAAAAATATATATTTTTGCTTGAAAACAAGCGATGTATCAGTTCGATCGTACCCCCATACTAGCCATTTTGAGACTTTCGGAAGAGTTAACGCTCTTAACTGTTTGGTTTCGAAGATAAAAATTTAAATTTTGAGTATCGCATAGAACTAACGTGCAGCCCCTATACGTTATGTTTAAAAAAAATATATAAAAATTTTTTTCAAAATGGCGGCTAATGTAAAAATTCAAAGTGTCATAACTTTGCTAAATGAAATCCTACTAAAAAATGTCTAATGCAAAAAGTGTTTGGAATTTTAATTTGCATATAAAAGCAATTTTTAATTATTTTTTTTTTAATAAAAACCGAGTCTTACCATATATTGACCGAGACCTCGAACGAGCTTTTATGCGACTCTGCATATAGTTAATGCTCGTACGAGGTTTCTATTTAAGAAATCGACTTGAATTTTTAATACAAAATAGGGCTTTCGACTATACTTACGATACTATAAAAAAAAATTAAAAATTAAAAAATAAAAGTATTTTTTTTTCAAAACACGTTTAGTGTGATGAGTCGATCGACCCACCATACATACGCTCATGAGATTTTCAATATAGTTAAGGTCAGTGTGAGCTTATTTATACATATTTAAATTTTAATTTTTGTGACAGTATAGAATTCTTAAGCATCCTGTGTATGTTTGTTAGCAAAATCCATTTTGTCAATTTTTTGCAAAATGGCGACAAGTATTAAAATTCAATCACTTATAACTCAGTAGTGTTGAATTTCGTCAAAAAAGTCTCTATACATGAAATGTTCAGAAGCCTAAAGTTCATCAGAATAAAATATAAAAAATATATATTTTTGCTTGAAAACAAGCGATGTATCAGTTCGATCGTACCCCCATACTAGCCATTTTGAGACTTTCGGAAGAGTTAACGCTCTTAACTGTTTGGTTTCGAGGATAAAAATTTTAATTTTGAGTATCGCATAGAACTAACGTGCAGCCCCTATACGTTATGTTTAAAAAAAATATATAAAATTTTTTTTCAAAATAGCGGCTAATGTAAAAATTCAAAGTGTCATAACTTTGCTAAATGCAATCCTACTAAAAAATGTCTAATGCAAAAAGTGTTAGGAATTTTAATTTGCATATAAAAAAAATTTTTAATTATTTTTTTTTTAATAAAAACCGAGTCTTACCATATATTGACCGAGACCTCGAACGAGCTTTTATGCGACTCTGCATATAGTTAATGCTCGTACGAGGTTTCTATTTAAGAAATCGACTTGAATTTTTAATACAAAATAGAGCTTTCGACTATACTTACGATACTATAAAAAAAAATTAAAAATTAAAAAATAAAAGTATTTTTTTTTCAAAACACGTTTAGTGTGATGAGTCGATCGACCCACCATACATACGCTCATGAGATTTTCAATATAGTTAAGGTCAGTGTGAGCTTATTTATACATATTTGAATTTTAATTTTTGTGACAGTATAGAATTCTTAAGCATCCTGTGTATGTTTGTTAGCAAAATCCATTTTGTCAATTTTTTGCAAAATGGCGACAAGTATTAAAATTCAATCACTTATAACTCAGTAGTGTTGAATTTCGTCAAAAAAGTCTCTTTACATGAAATGTTCAGAAGCCTAATGTTCATCAGAATAAAATATAAAAAATATATATTTTTGCTTGAAAACAAGCGATGTATCAGTTCGATCGTACCCCCATACTAGCCATTTTGAGACTTTCGGAAGAGTTAACGCTCTTAACTGTTTGGTTTCGAAGATAAAAATTTAAATTTTGAGTATCGCATAGAACTAACGTGCAGCCCTTATACGTTATGTTTAAAAAAAATATATAAAATTTTTTTTCAAAATGGCGGCTAATGTAAAAATTCAAAGTGTCATAACTTTGCTAAATAAAATCCTACTAAAAAATGTCTAATGCAAAAAGTGTTTGGAATTTTAATTTGCATATAAAAGCAATTTTTAATTATTTTTTTTTTAATAAAAACCGAGTCTTACCATATATTGACCGAGACCTCGAACGAGCTTTTATGCGACTCTGCATATAGTTAATGCTCGTACGAGGTTTCTATTTAAAAAATCGACTTGAATTTTTAATACAAAATAGAGCTTTCGACTATACTTACGATACTATAAAAAAAAATTAAAAATTAAAAAATAAAAGTATTTTTTTTTCAAAACACGTTTAGTGTGATGAGTCGATCGACCCACCATACATACGCTCATGAGATTTCCAATATAGTTAAGGTCAGTGTGAGCTTATTTATACATATTTAAATTTTAATTTTTGTGACAGTATAGAATTCTTAAGCATCCTGTGTATGTTTGTTAGCAAAATCCATTTTGTCAATTTTTTGCAAAATGGCGACAAGTATTAAAATTCAATCACTTATAACTCAGTAGTGTTGAATTTCGTCAAAAAAGTCTCTATACATGAAATGTTCAGAAGCCTAAAGTTCATCAGAATAAAATATAAAAAATATATATTTTTGCTTGAAAACAAGCGATGTATCAGTTCGATCGTACCCCCATACTAGCTATTTTGAGACTTTCGAAAGAGTTAACGCTCTTAACTGTTTGGTTTCGAAGATAAAAATTTAAATTTTGAGTATCGCATAGAACTAACGTGCAGCCCCTATACGTTATGTTTAAAAAAAATATATAAAATTTTTTTTTTAAATGGCGGCTAATGTAAAAATTCAAAGTGTCATAACTTTGCTAAATGAAATCCAACTAAAAAATGTCTAATGCAAAAAGTGTTTGGAATTTTAACTTGCATATAAAAGCAATTTTTAATTATTTTTTTTTTAATAAAAACCGAGTCTTACCATATATTGACCGAGACCTCGAACGAGCTTTTATGCGACTCTGCATATAGTTAATGCTCGTACGAGGTTTCTATTTAGGAAATCGACTTAAATTTTTAATACCAAATAGAGCTTTCGACTATACTTACGATACTATAAAAAAAAATTAAAAATTAAAAAATAAAAGTATTTTTTTTTCAAAACACGTTTAGTGTGATGAGTCGATCGACCCACCATACATACGCTCATGAGATTTTCAATATAGTTAAGGTCAGTGTGAGCTTATTTATACATATTTAAATTTTAATTTTTGTGACAGTATAGAATTCTTAAGCATCCTGTGTATGTTTGTTAGCAAAATCCATTTTGTCAATTTTTTGCAAAATGGCGACAAGTATTAAAATTCAATCACTTATAACTCAGTAGTGTTGAATTTCGTCAAAAAAGTCTCTATACATAAAATGTTCAGAAGCCTAAAGTTCATCAGAATAAAATATAAAAAATATATATTTTTGCTTGAAAACAAGCGATGTATCAGTTCGATCGTACCCCCATACTAGCCATTTTGAGACTTTCGGAAGAGTTAACGCTCTTAACTGTTTGGTTTCGAAGATAAAAATTTAAATTTTGAGTATCGCATAGAACTAACGTGCAGCCCCTATACGTTATGTTTAAAAAAAATATATAAAATTTTTTTTCAAAATAGCGGCTAATGTAAAAATTCAAAGTGTCATAACTTTGCTAAATGAAATCCTACTAAAAAATGTCTAATGCAAAAAGTGTTTGGAATTTTAATTTGCATATAAAAGCAATTTTTAATTATTTTTTTTTAATAAAAACCGAGTCTTACCATATATTGACCGAGACCTCGAACGAGCTTTTATGCGACTCTGCATATAGTTAATGCTCGTACGAGGTTTCTATTTAGGAAATCGACTTGAATTTTTAATACAAAATAGAGCTTTCGACTATACTTACTATACTATAAAAAAAAATTAAAAATTAAAAAATAAAAGTATTTTTTTTTCAAAACACGTTTAGTGTGATGAGTCGATCGACCCACCATACATACGCTCATAAGATTTTTAATATAGTTAAGGTCAGTGTGAGCTTATTTATACATATTTAAATTTTAATTTTTGTGACAGTATAGAATTCTTAAGCATCCTGTGTATGTTTGTTAGCAAAATCCATTTTGTCAATTTTTTGCAAAATGGCGACAAGTATTAAAATTCAATCACTTATAACTCAGTAGTGTTGAATTTCGTCAAAAAAGTCTCTATACATGAAATGTTCAGAAGCCTAAAGTTCATCAGAATAAAATATAAAAAATATATATTTTTGCTTGAAAACAAGCGATGTATCAGTTCGATCGTACCCCCATACTAGCCATTTTGAGACTTTCGGAAGAGTTAACGCTCTTAACTGTTTGGTTTCGAAGATAAAAATTAAAATTTTGAGTATCGCATAGAACTAACGTGCAGCCCCTATACGTTATGTTTAAAAAAAATATATAAATTTTTTTTTCAAAATGGCAATTAATGTAAAAATTCAAAGTGTTATAACTTTGCTAAATGAAATCCTACTAAAAAATGTCTAATGCAAAAAGTGTTTGGAATTTTAATTTGCATATAAAAGCAATTTTTAATTATTTTTTTTTTTAAAAAAACCGAGTCTTACCATATATTGACTGAGACCTCGAACGAGCTTTTATGCGACTCTGCATATAGTTAATGCTCGTACGAGGTTTCTATTTAAGAAATCGACTTGAATTTTTAATAGAAAATAGAGCTTTCGACTATACTTACTATACTATAAAAAAAAATTAAAAATTAAAAAATAAAAGTATTTTTTTTTCAAAACACGTTTAGTGTGATGAGTCGATCGACCCACCATACATACGCTCATAAGATTTTTATTATAGTTAAGGTCAGTGTGAGCTTATTTATACATATTTAAATTTTAATTTTTGTGACAGTATAGAATTCTTAAGCATCCTGTGTATGTTTGTTAGCAAAATCCATTTTGTCAATTTTTTGCAAAATGGCGACAAGTATTAAAATTCAATCACTTATAACTCAGTAGTGTTGAATTTCGTCAAAAAAGTCTCTATACATGAAATGTTCAGAAGCCTAAAGTTCATCAGAATAAAATATAAAAAATATATATTTTTGCTTGAAAACAAGCGATGTATCAGTTCGATCGTACCCCCATACTAGCCATTTTGAGACTTTCGGAAGAGTTAACGCTCTTAACTGTTTGGTTTCGAAAATAAAAATTTAAATTTTGAGTATCGCATAGAACTAACGTGCAGCCCCTATACGTTATGTTTAAAAAAAATATATAAATTTTTTTTTCAAAATGGCGGCTAATGTAACAATTCAAAGTGTCATAACTTTGCTAAATGAAATCCTACTAAAAAATGTCTAATGCAAAAAGTGTTTGGAATTTTAATTTGCATATAAAAGCAATTTTTAATTATTTTTTTTTTAATAAAAACCGAGTCTTACCATATATTGACCGAGACCTCGAACGAGCTTTTATGCGACTCTGCATATAGTTAATGCTCGTACGAGGTTTCTATTTAAAAAATCGACTTGAATTTTTAATACAAAATAGAGCTTTCGACTATACTTACTATACTATAAAAAAAAATTAAAAATTAAAAAATAAAAGTATTTTTTTTTCAAAACACGTTTAGTGTGATGAGTCGATCGACCCACCATACATACGCTCATAAGATTTTTAATATAGTTAAGGTCAGTGTGAGCTTATTTATACATATTTAAATTTTAATTTTTGTGACAGTATAGAATTCTTAAGCATCCTGTGTATGTTTGTTAGCAAAATCCATTTTGTCAATTTTTTGCAAAATGGCGACAAGTATTAAAATTCAATCACTTATAACTCAGTAGTGTTCAATTTCGTCAAAAAAGTCTCTATACATGAAATGTTCAGAAGCCTAAAGTTCATCAGAATAAAATATAAAAAATATATATTTTTGCTTGAAAACAAGCGATGTATCAGTGCGATCGTACCCCCATACTAGCCATTTTGAGACTTTCGGAAGAGTTAACGCTTTTAACTGTTTGGTTTCGAAGATAAAAATTTAAATTTTGAGTATCGCATAGAACTAACGTGCAGCCCCTATACGTTATGTTTAAAAAAAAATATATAAATTTTTTTTTCAAAATGGCGGCTAATGTAAAAATTCAAAGTGTCATAACTTTGCTAAATGAAATCCTACTAAGAAATGTCTAATGCAAAAAGTGTTTGGAATTTTAATTTGCATATAAAAGCAATTTTTAATTTTTTTTTTTTTAATAAAAACCGAGTCTTACCATATATTGACCGAGACCTCGAACGAGCTTTTATGCGACTCTGCATATAGTTAATGCTCGTACGAGGTTTCTATTTAAGAAATCGACTTTAATGTTTAATACAAAATAGAGCTTTCGACTATACTTACGATACTATAAAAAAAAATTAAAAATTAAAAAATAAAAGTATTTTTTTTTCAAAACACGTTTAGTGTGATGAGTCGATCGACCCACCATACATACGCTCATAAGATTTTTAATATAGTTAAGGTCAGTGTGAGCTTATTTATACATATTTAAATTTTAATTTTTGTGACAGTATAGAATTCTTAAGCATCCTGTGTATGTTTGTTAGCAAAATCCATTTTGTCAATTTTTTGCAAAATGGCGACAAGTATTAAAATTCAATCACTTATAACTCATTAGTGTTGAATTTCGTCAAAAAAGTCTCTATACATGAAATGTTCAGAAGCCTAAAGTTCATCAGAATAAAATATAAAAAATATATATTTTTGCTTGAAAACAAGCGATGTATCAGTTCGATCGTACCCCCATACTAGCCATTTTGAGACTTTCGGAAGAGTTAACGCTCTTAACTGTTTGGTTTCGAAGATAAAAATTTAAATTTTAAGTATCGCATAGAACTAACGTGCAGCCCCTATATGTTATGTTTAAAAAAAAAATAGAAAATTTTTTTTCAAAATGGCGGCTAATGTAAAAATTCAAAGTGTCATAACTTTGCTAAATGAAATCCTACTAAAAAATGTCTAATGCAAAAAGTGTTTGGAATTTTAATTTGCATATAAAAGCAATTTTTAATTATTTTTTTTTTAATAAAAACCGAGTCTTACCATATATTGACCGAGACCTCGAACGAGCTTTTATGCGACTCTGCATATAGTTAATGCTCGTACGAGGTTTCTATTTAAGAAATCGACTTAAATTTTTAATACAAAATAGAGCTTTCGACTATACTTACGATACTATAAAAAAAAATTAAAAATTAAAAAATAAAAGTATTTTTTTTTCAAAACACGTTTAGTGTGATGAGTCGATCGACCCACCATACATACGCTCATGAGATTTTCAATATGGTTAAGGTCAGTGTGAGCTTATTTATACATATTTAAATTTTAATTTTTGTGACAGTATAGAATTCTTAAGCATCCTGTGTATGTTTGTTAGCAAAATCCATTTTGTCAATTTTTTGCAAAATGGCGACAAGTATTAAAATTCAATCACTTATAACTCAGTAGTGTTGAATTTCGTCAAAAAAGTCTCTATACATGAAATGTTCAGAAGCCTAAAGTTCATCAGAATAAAATATAAAAAATATATATTTTTGCTTGAAAACAAGCGATGTATCAGTTCGATCGTACCCCCATACTAGCCATTTTGAGACTTTCGGAAGAGTTAACGCTCTTAACTGTTTGGTTTCGAAGATAAAAATTTAAATTTTGAGTATCGCATAGAACTAACGTGCAGCCCCTATACGTTATGTTTAAAAAAAATATATTAAATTTTTTTTCAAAATGGCGGCTAATGTAAAAATTCAAAGTGTCATAACTTTGCTAAATGAAATCCTACTAAAAAATGTCTAATGCAAAAAGTGTTTGGAATTTTAATTTGCATATAAAAGCAATTTTTAATTATTTTTTTTTTAATAAAAACCGAGTCTTACCATATATTGACCGAGACCTCGAACGAGCTTTTATGCGACTCTGCATATAGTTAATGCTCGTACGAGGTTTCTATTTAAGAAATCGACTTGAATTTTTAATACAAAATAGAGCTTTCGACTATACTTACGATACTATAAAAAAAAATTAAAAATTAAAAAATAAAAGTATTTTTTTTTCAAAACACGTTTAGTGTGATGAGTCGATCGACCCACCATACATACGCTCATGAGATTTTCAATATAGTTAAGGTCAGTGTGAGCTTATTTATACATATTTAAATTTTAATTTTTGTGACAGTATAGAATTCTTAAGCATCCTGTGTATGTTTGTTAGCAAAATCCATTTTGTCAATTTTTTGCAAAATGGCGACAAGTATTAAAATTCAATCACTTATAACTCAGTAGTGTTGAATTTCGTCAAAAAAGTCTCTATACATGAAATGTTCAGAAGCCTAAAGTTCATCAGAATAAAATATAAAAAATATATATTTTTGCTTGAAAACAAGCGATGTATCAGTTCGATCGTACCCCCATACTAGCCATTTTGAGACTTTCGGAAGAGTTAACGCTGTTAACTGTTTGGTTTCTAAGATAAAAATTTAAATTTTAAGTATCGCATAGAACTAACGTGCAGCCCCTATACGTTATGTTTAAAAAAAATATATAAAATTTTTTTTCAAAATGGCGGCTAATGTAAAAATTCAAAGTGTCATAACTTTGCTAAATGAAATCCTACAAAAAAATGTCTAATGCAAAAAGTGTTTGGAATTTTAATTTGCATATAAAAGCAATTTTTAATTATTTTTTTTTTAATAAAAACCAAGTCTTACCATATATTGACCGAGACCTCGAACGAGCTTTTATGCGACTCTGCATATAGTTAATGCTCGTACGAGGTTTCTATTTAAGAAATCGACTTTAATGTTTAATACAAAATAGAGCTTTCGACTATACTTACGATACTATAAAAAAAAATTAAAAATTAAAAAATAAAAGTATTTTTTTTTCAAAACACGTTTAGTGTGATGAGTCGATCGACCCACCATACATACGCTCATAAGATTTTTAATATAGTTAAGGTCAGTGTGAGCTTATTTATACATATTTAAATTTTAATTTTTGTGACAGTATAGAATTCTTAAGCATCCTGTGTATGTTTGTTAGCAAAATCCATTTTGTCAATTTTTTGCAAAATGGCGACAAGTATTAAAATTCAATCACTTATAACTCATTAGTGTTGAATTTCGTCAAAAAAGTCTCTATACATGAAATGTTCAGAAGCCTAAAGTTCATCAGAATAAAATATAAAAAATATATATTTTTGCTTGAAAACAAGCGATGTATCAGTTCGATCGTACCCCCATACTAGCCATTTTGAGACTTTCGGAAGAGTTAACGCTCTTAACTGTTTGGTTTCGAAGATAAAAATTTAAATTTTAAGTATCGCATAGAACTAACGTGCAGCCCCTATATGTTATGTTTAAAAAAAAAATAGAAAATTTTTTTTCAAAATGGCGGCTAATGTAAAAATTCAAAGTGTCATAACTTTGCTAAATGAAATCCTACTAAAAAATGTCTAATGCAAAAAGTGTTTGGAATTTTAATTTGCATATAAAAGCAATTTTTAATTATTTTTTTTTTAATAAAAACCGAGTCTTACCATATATTGACCGAGACCTCGAACGAGCTTTTATGCGACTCTGCATATAGTTAATGCTCGTACGAGGTTTCTATTTAAGAAATCGACTTAAATTTTTAATACAAAATAGAGCTTTCGACTATACTTACGATACTATAAAAAAAAATTAAAAATTAAAAAATAAAAGTATTTTTTTTTCAAAACACGTTTAGTGTGATGAGTCGATCGACCCACCATACATACGCTCATAAGATTTTTATTATAGTTAAGGTCAGTGTGAGCTTATTTATACATATTTAAATTTTAATTTTTGTGACAGTATAGAATTCTTAAGCATCCTGTGTATGTTTGTTAGCAAAATCCATTTTGTCAATTTTTTGCAAAATGGCGACAAGTATTAAAATTCAATCACTTATAACTCAGTAGTGTTGAATTTCGTCAAAAAAGTCTCTATACATGAAATGTTCAGAAGCCTAAAGTTCATCAGAATAAAATATAAAAAATATATATTTTTGCTTGAAAACAAGCGATGTATCAGTTCGATCGTACCCCCATACTAGCCATTTTGAGACTTTCGGAAGAGTTAACGCTCTTAACTGTTTGGTTTCGAAGATAAAAATTTAAATTTTGAGTATCGCATAGAACTAACGTGCAGCCCCTATACGTTATGTTTAAAAAAAATATATTAAATTTTTTTTCAAAATGGCGGCTAATGTAAAAATTCAAAGTGTCATAACTTTGCTAAATGAAATCCTACTAAAAAATGTCTAATGCAAAAAGTGTTTGGAATTTTAATTTGCATATAAAAGCAATTTTTAATTATTTTTTTTTTAATAAAAACCGAGTCTTACCATATATTGACCGAGACCTCGAACGAGCTTTTATGCGACTCTGCATATAGTTAATGCTCGTACGAGGTTTCTATTTAAGAAATCGACTTGAATTTTTATTACAAAATAGAGCTTTCGACTATACTTACTATACTATAAAAAAAAATTAAAAATTAAAAAATAAAAGTATTTTTTTTTCAAAACACGTTTAGTGTGATGAGTCGATCGACCCACCATACATACGCTCATGAGATTTTTAATATAGTTAAGGTCAGTGTGAGCTTATTTATACATATTTAAATTTTAATTTTTGTGACAGTATAGAATTCTTAAGCATCCTGTGTATGTTTGTTAGCAAAATCCATTTTGTCAATTTTTTGCAAAATGGCGACAAGTATTAAAATTCAATCACTTATAACTCAGTAGTGTTGAATTTCGTCAAAAAAGTCTCTATACATGAAATGTTCAGAAGCCTAAAGTTCATCAGAATAAAATATAAAAAATATATATTTTTGCTTGAAAACAAGCGATGTATCAGTGCGATCGTACCCCCATACTAGCCATTTTGAGACTTTCGGAAGAGTTAACGCTCTTAACTGTTTGGTTTCGAAGATAAAAATTTAAATTTTGAGTATCGCATAGAACTAACGTGCAGCCCCTATACGTTATGTTTAAAAAAAAATATATAAATTTTTTTTTCAAAATGGCGGCTAATGTAAAAATTCAAAGTGTCATAACTTTGCTAAATGAAATCCTACTAAGAAATGTCTAATGCAAAAAGTGTTTGGAATTTTAATTTGCATATAAAAGCAATTTTTAATTATTTTTTTTTTAATAAAAACCGAGTCTTACCATATATTGACCGAGACCTCGAACGAGCTTTTATGCGACTCTGCATATAGTTAATGCTCGTACGAGGTTTCTATTTAAGAAATCGACTTGAATTTTTAATACAAAATAGAGCTTTCGACTATACTTACGATACTATAAAAAAAAATTAAAAATTAAAAAATAAAAGTATTTTTTTTTCAAAACACGTTTAGTGTGATGAGTCGATCGACCCACCATACATACGCTCATGAGATTTTCAATATAGTTAAGGTCAGTGTGAGCTTATTTATACATATTTAAATTTTAATTTTTGTGACAGTATAGAATTCTTAAGCATCCTGTGTATGTTTGTTAGCAAAATCCATTTTGTCAATTTTTTGCAAAATGGCGACAAGTATTAAAATTCAATCACTTATAACTCAGTAGTGTTGAATTTCGTCAAAAAAGTCTCTATACATGAAATGTTCAGAAGCCTAAAGTTCATCAGAATAAAATATAAAAAATATATATTTTTGCTTGAAAACAAGCGATGTATCAGTTCGATCGTACCCCCATACTAGCCATTTTGAGACTTTCGGAAGAGTTAACGCTCTTAACTGTTTGGTTTCGAAGATAAAAATTTAAATTTTGAGTATCGCATAGAACTAACGTGCAGCCCCTATACGTTATGTTTAAAAAAAATATATAACATTTTTTTTCAAAATGGCGGCTAATGTAAAAATTCAAAGTGTCATAACTTTGCTAAATGAAATCCTACTAAAAAATGTCTAATGCAAAAAGTATTTGGAATTTTAATTTGCATATAAAAGCAATTTTTAATTATTTTTTTTTTAATAAAAACCGAGTCTTACCATATATTGACCGAGACCTCGAACGAGCTTTTATGCGACTCTGCATATAGTTAATGCTCGTACGAGGTTTCTATTTAAGAAATCGACTTGAATTTTTAATACAAAATAGAGCTTTCGACTATACTTACGATACTATAAAAAAAAATTAAAAATTAAAAAATAAAAGTATTTTTTTTTCAAAACACGTTTAGTGTGATGAGTCGATCGACCCACCATACATACGCTCATGAGATTTGTAATATAGTTAAGGTCAGTGTGAGCTTATTTATACATATTTAAATTTTAATTTTTGTGACAGTATAGAATTCTTAAGCATCCTGTGTATGTTTGTTAGCAAAATCCATTTTGTCAATTTTTTGCAAAATGGCGACAAGTATTAAAATTCAATCACTTATAACTCAGTAGTGTTAAATTTCGTCAAAAAAGTCTCTATAGATGAAATGTTCAGAAGCCTAAAGTTCATCAGAATAAAATATAAAAAATATATATTTTTGCTTGAAAACAAGCGATGTATCAGTTCGATCGTACCCCCATACTAGCCATTTTGAGACTTTCGGAAGAGTTAACGCTCTTAACTGTTTGGTTTCGAAGA
Source organism: Plectrocnemia conspersa (assembly GCF_051122295.1). Classification (NCBI taxonomy): domain Eukaryota; kingdom Metazoa; phylum Arthropoda; class Insecta; order Trichoptera; family Polycentropodidae; genus Plectrocnemia; species Plectrocnemia conspersa. Next base: position 485,790 of record NW_028277183.1, on the reverse strand, counting down.
TAAAAATTTAAATTTTGAGTATCGCATAGAACTAACGTGCAGCCCCTATACGTTATGTTTAAAAAAAATATATAAATTTTTTTTTCAAAATGGCGGCTAATGTAAAAATTCAAAGTGTCATAACTTTGCTAAATGAAATCCTACTAAAGAATGTCTAATGCAAAAAGTGTTTGGAATTTTAATTTGCATATAAAAACAATTTTTAATTATTTTTTTTTTAATAAAAACCAAGTCTTACCATATATTGACCGAGACCTCGAACGAGCTTTTATGCGACTCTGCATATAGTTAATGCTCGTACGAGGTTTTTATTTAAGAAATCGACTTGAATTTTTAATACAAAATAGAGCTTTCGACTATACTTACTATACTATAAAAAAAAATTAAAAATTAAAATATAAAAGTATTTTTTTTTCAAAACACGTTTAGTGTGATGAGTCGATCGACCCACCATACATACGCTCATAAGATTTTTAATATAGTTAAGGTCAGTGTGAGCTTATTTATACATATTTAAATTTTAATTTTTGTGACAGTATAGAATTCTTAAGCATCCTGTGTATGTTTGTTAGAAAAATCCATTTTGTCAATTTTTTGCAAAATGGCGACAAGTATTAAAATTCAATCACTTATAACTCAGTAGTGTTGAATTTCGTCAAAAAAGTCTCTATACATGAAATGTTCAAAAGCCTAAAGTTCATCAGAATAAAATATAAAAAATATATATTTTTGCTTGAAAACAAGCGATGTATCAGTTCGATCGTACCCCCATACTAGCCATTTTGAGACTTTCGGAAGAGTTAACGCTCTTAACTGTTTGGTTTCGAAGATAAAAATTTAAATTTTGAGTATCGCATAGAACTAACGTGCAGCCCCTATACGTTATGTTTAAAAAAAATATATAAATTTTTTTTTCAAAATGGCGGGTAATGTAAAAATTCAAAGTGTCATAACTTTGCTAAATGAAATCCTACTAAGAAATGTCTAATGCAAAAAGTGTTTGGAATTTTAATTTGCATATAAAAGCAATTTTTAATTATTTTTTTTTAATAAAAACCGAGTCTTACCATATATTGACCGAGACCTCGAACGAGCTTTTATGCGACTCTGCATATAGTTAATGCTCGTACGAGGTTTCTATTTAAGAAATCGACTTGAATTTTTAATACAAAATAGAGCTTTCGACTATACTTACGATACTATAAAAAAAAATGAAAAATTAAAAAATAAAAGTATTTTTTTTTCAAAACACGTTTAGTGTGATGAGTCGATCGACCCACCATACATACGCTCATGAGATTTTCAATATAGTTAAGGTCAGTGTGAGCTTATTTATACATATTTAAATTTTAATTTTTGTGACAGTATAGAATTCTTAAGCATCCTGTGTATGTTTGTTAGCAAAATCCATTTTGTCAATTTTTTGCAAAATGGCGACAAGTATTAAAATTCAATCACTTATAACTCAGTAGTGTTGAATTTCGTCAAAAAAGTCTCTATACATGAAATGTTCAGAAGCCTAAAGTTCATCAGAATAAAATATAAAAAATATATATTTTTGCTTGAAAACAAGCGATGTATCAGTGCGATCGTACCCCCATACTAGCCATTTTGAGACTTTCGGAAGAGTTAACGCTCTTAACTGTTTGGTTTCGAAGATAAAAATTTAAATTTTGAGTATCGCATAGAACTAACGTGCAGCCCCTATACGTTATGTTTAAAAAAAAATATATAAATTTTTTTTTCAAAATGGCGGCTAATGTAAAAATTCAAAGTGTCATAACTTTGCTAAATGAAATCCTACTAAGAAATGTCTAATGCAAAAAGTGTTTGGAATTTAAATTTGCATATAAAAGCAATTTTTAATTATTTTTTTTTAATAAAAACCGAGTCTTACCATATATTGACCGAGACCTCGAACGAGCTTTTATGCGACTCTGCATATAGTTAATGCTCGTACGAGGTTTCTATTTAAGAAATCGACTTGAATTTTTAATACAAAATAGAGCTTTCGACTATACTTACGATACTATAAAAAAAAATTAAAAATTAAAAAATAAAAGTATTTTTTTTTCAAAACACGTTTAGTGTGATGAGTCGATCGACCCACCATACATACGCTCATGAGATTTTCAATATAGTTAAGGTCAGTGTGAGCTTATTTATACATATTTAAATTTTAATTTTTGTGACAGTATAGAATTCTTAAGCATCCTGTGTATGTTTGTTAGCAAAATCCATTTTGTCAATTTTTTGCAAAATGGCGACAAGTATTAAAATTCAATCACTTATAACTCAGTAGTGTTGAATTTCGTCAAAAAAGTCTCTATACATGAAATGTTCAGAAGCCTAAAGTTCATCAGAATAAAATATAAAAAATATATATTTTTGCTTGAAAACAAGCGATGTATCAGTTCGATCGTACCCCCATACAAGCCATTTTGAGACTTTCGGAAGAGTTAACGCTCTTAACTGTTTGGTTTCGAAGATAAAAATTTAAATTTTGAGTATCGCATAGAACTAACGTGCAGCCCCTATACGTTATGTTTAAAAAAAATATATAACATTTTTTTTCAAAATGGCGGCTAATGTAAAAATTCAAAGTGTCATAACTTTGCTAAATGAAATCCTACTAAAAAATGTCTATTGCAAAAAGTGTTTGGAATTTTAATTTGCATATAAAAGCAATTTTTAATTATTTTTTTTTTAATAAAAACCGAGTCTTACCATATATTGACCGAGACCTCGAACGAGCTTTTATGCGACTCTGCATATAGTTAATGCTCGTACGAGGTTTCTATTTAGGAAATCGACTTGAATTTTTAATACAAAATAGAGCTTTCGACTATACTTACGATACTATAAAAAAAAATTAAAAATTAAAAAATAAAAGTATTTTTTTTTCAAAACACGTTTAGTGTGATGAGTCGATCGACCCACCATACATACGCTCATGAGATTTTCAATATAGTTAAGGTCAGTGTGAGCTTATTTATACATATTTAAATTTTAATTTTTGTGACAGTATAGAATTCTTAAGCATCCTGTGTATGTTTGTTAGCAAAATCCATTTTGTCAATTTTTTGCAAAATGGCGACAAGTATTAAAATTCAATCACTTATAACTCAGTAGTGTTGAATTTCGTCAAAAAAGTCTCTATACATGAAATGTTCAGAAGCCTAAAGTTCATCAGAATAAAATATAAAAAATATATAATTTTGCTTGAAAACAAGCGATGTATCAGTTCGATCGTACCCCCATACTAGCCATTTTGAGACTTTCGGAAGAGTTAACGCTCTTAACTGTTTGGTTTCGAAGATAAAAATTTAAATTTTGAGTATCGCATAGAACTAATGTGCAGCCCCTATACGTTATGTTTAAAAAAAATATATAAATTTTTTTTTCAAAATGGCGGCTAATGTAAAAATTCAAAGTTTCATAACTTTGCTAAATGAAATCCTACTAAAAAATGTCTAATGCAAAAAGTGTTTGGAATTTCAATTTGCATATAAAAGCAATTTTTAATTATTTTTTTTTAATAAAAACCGAGTCTTACCATATATTGACCGAGACCTCGAACGAGCTTTTATGCGACTCTGCATATAGTTAATGCTCGTACGAGGTTTCTATTTAAGAAATCGACTTAAATTTTTAATACAAAATAGAGCTTTCGACTATACTTACGATACTATAAAAAAAAATTAAAAATTAAAAAATAAAAGTATTTTTTTTTCAAAACACGTTTAGTGTGATGAGTCGATCGACCCACCATACATACGCTCATGAGATTTTCAATATAGTTAAGGTCAGTGTGAGCTTATTTATACATATTTAAATTTTAATTTTTGTGACAGTATAGAATTCTTAAGCATCCTGTGTATGTTTGTTAGCAAAATCCATTTTGTCAATTTTTTGCAAAATGGCGACAAGTATTAAAATTCAATCACTTATAACTCAGTAGTGTTGAATTTCGTCAAAAAAGTCTCTATACATGAAATGTTCAGAAGCCTAAAGTTCATCAGAATAAAATATAAAAAATATATATTTTTGCTTGAAAACAAGCGATGTATCAGTTCGATCGTACCCCCATACTAGCCATTTTGAGACTTTCGGAAGAGTTAACGCTCTTAACTGTTTGGTTTCGAAAATAAAAATTTAAATTTTGAGTATCGCATAGAACTAACGTGCAGCCCCTATACGTTATGTTTAAAAAAAATATATAAATTTTTTTTTCAAAATGGCGGCTAATGTAAAAATTCAAAGTGTCATAACTTTGCTAAATGAAATCCTACTAAAAAATGTCTAATGCAAAAAGTGTTTGGAATTTTAATTTGCATATAAAAGCAATTTTTAATTATTTTTTTTTAATAAAAACCGAGTCTTACCATATATTGACCGAGACCTCGAACGAGCTTTTATGCGACTCTGCATATAGTTAATGCTCGTACGAGGTTTCTATTTAAGAAATCGACTTGAATTTTTAATACAAAATAGAGCTTTCGACTATACTTACGATACTATAAAAAAAAATTAAAAATTAAAAAATAAAAGTATTTTTTTTTCAAAACACGTTTAGTGTGATGAGTCGATCGACCCACCATACATACGCTCATGAGATTTTCAATATAGTTAAGGTCAGTGTGAGCTTATTTATACATATTTAAATTTTAATTTTTGTGACAGTATAGAATTCTTAAGCATCCTGTGTATGTTTGTTAGCAAAATCCATTTTGTCAATTTTTTGCAAAATGGCGACAAGTATTAAAATTCAATCACTTATAACTCAGTAGTGTTGAATTTCGTCAAAAAAGTCTCTATACATGAAATGTTCAGAAGCCTAAAGTTCATCAGAATAAAATATAAAAAATATATATTTTTGCTTGAAAACAAGCGATGTATCAGTTCGATCGTACCCCCATACAAGCCATTTTGAGACTTTCGGAAGAGTTAACGCTCTTAACTGTTTGGTTTCGAAGATAAAAATTTAAATTTTGAGTATCGCATAGAACTAACGTGCAGCCCCTATACGTTATGTTTAAAAAAAATATATAACATTTTTTTTCAAAATGGCGGCTAATGTAAAAATTCAAAGTGTCATAACTTTGCTAAATGAAATCCTACTAAGAAATGTCTAATGCAAAAAGTGTTTGGAATTTTAATTTGCATATAAAAGCAATTTTTAATTATTTTTTTTTTAATAAAAACCGAGTCTTACCATATATTGACCGAGACCTCGAACGAGCTTTTATGCGACTCTGCATATAGTTAATGCTCGTACGAGGTTTCTATTTAGGAAATCGACTTGAATTTTTAATACAAAATAGAGCTTTCGACTATACTTACGATACTATAAAAAAAAATTAAAAATTAAAAAATAAAAGTATTTTTTTTTCAAAACACGTTTAGTGTGATGAGTCGATCGACCCACCATACATACGCTCATGAGATTTTCAATATAGTTAAGGTCAGTGTGAGCTTATTTATACATATTTAAATTTTAATTTTTGTGACAGTATAGAATTCTTAAGCATCCTGTGTATGTTTGTTAGCAAAATCCATTTTGTCAATTTTTTGCAAAATGGCGACAAGTATTAAAATTCAATCACTTATAACTCAGTAGTGTTGAATTTCGTCAAAAAAGTCTCTATACATGAAATGTTCAGAAGCCTAAAGTTCATCAGAATAAAATATAAAAAATATATATTTTTGCTTGAAAACAAGCGATGTATCAGTTCGATCGTACCCCCATACTAGCCATTTTGAGACTTTCGGAAGAGTTAACGCTCTTAACTGTTTGGTTTCAAAGATAAAAATTTAAATTTTAAGTATCGCATAGAACTAACGTGCAGCCCCTATACGTTATGTTTAAAAAAAATATATAAAATTTTTTTTCAAAATGGCGGCTAATGTAAAAATTCAAAGTGTCATAACTTTGCTAAATGAAATCCTACTAAAAAATGTCTAATGCAAAAAGTGTTTGGAATTTTAATTTGCATATAAAAGCAATTTTTAATTATTTTTTTTTTAATAAAAACCGAGTCTTACCATATATTGACCGAGACCTCGAACGAGCTTTTATGCGACTCTGCATATAGTTAATGCTCGTACGAGGTTTCTATTTAAGAAATCGACTTGAATTTTTAATACAAAATAGAGCTTTCGACTATACTTACTATACTATAAAAAAAAATTAAAAATTAAAAAATAAAAGTATTTTTTTTTAAAACACGTTTAGTGTGATGAGTCGATCGACCCACCATACATACGCTCATAAGATTTTTAATATAGTTAAGGTCAGTGTGAGCTTATTTATACATATTAAAATTTTAATTTTTGTGACAGTATAGAATTCTTAAGCATCCTGTGTATGTTTGTTAGCAAAATCCATTTTGTCAATTTTTTGCAAAATGGCGACAAGTATTAAAATTCAATCACTTATAACTCAGTAGTGTTGAATTTCGTCAAAAAAGTCTCTATACATGAAATGTTCAGAAGCCTAAAGTTCATCAGAATAAAATATAAAAAATATATATTTTTGCTTGAAAACAAGCGATGTATCAGTTCGATCGTACCCCCATACTAGCCATTTTGAGACTTTCGGAAGAGTTAACGCTCTTAACTGTTTGGTTTCGAAGATAAAAATTTAAATTTTAAGTATCGCATAGAACTAACGTACAGCCCCTATATGTTATGTTTAAAAAAAATATATAAAATTTTTTTTCAAAATGGCGGCTAATGTAAAAATTCAAAGTGTCATAACTTTGCTAAATGAAATTCTACTAAAAAATGTCTAATGCAAAAAGTGTTTGGAATTTTAATTTGCATATAAAAGCAATTGTTAATTATTTTTTTTTTAATAAAAACCGAGTCTTACCATATATTGACCGAGACCTCGAACGAGCTTTTATGCGACTCTGCATATAGTTAATGCTCGTACGAGGTTTCTATTTAAGAAATCGACTTGAATTTTTAATACAAAATAGAGCTTTCGACTATACTTACGATACTATAAAAAAAAATTAAAAATTAAAAAATAAAAGTATTTTTTTTTCAAAACACGTTTAGTGTGATGAGTCGATCGACCCACCATACATACGCTCATGAGATTTTCAATATAGTTAAGGTCAGTGTGAGCTTATTTATACATATTTAAATTTTAATTTTTGTGACAGTATAGAATTCTTAAGCATCCTGTGTATGTTTGTTAGCAAAATCTATTTTGTCAATTTTTTGCAAAATGGCGACAAGTATTAAAATTCAATCACTTATAACTCAGTAGTGTTGAATTTCGTCAAAAAAGTCTCTATACATGAAATGTTCAGAAGCCTAAAGTTCATCAGAATAAAATATAAAAAATATATATTTTTGCTTGAAAACAAGCGATGTATCAGTTCGATCGTACCCCCATACTAGCCATTTTGAGACTTTCGGAAGAGTTAACGCTCTTAACTGTTTGGTTTCGAAGATAAAAATTTAAATTTTGAGTATCGCATAGAACTAACGTGCAGCCCCTATACGTTATGTTTAAAAAAAATATATAAAATTTTTTTTCAAAATGGCGGCAAATGTAAAAATTTAAAGTGTCATAACTTTGCTAAATGAAATCCTACTAAAAAATGTCTAATGCAAAAAGTGTTTGGAATTTTAATTTGCATATAAAAGCAATTTTTAATTATTTTTTTTTTAATAAAAACCGAGTCTTACCATATATTGACCGAGACCTCGAACGAGCTTTTATGCGACTCTGCATATAGTTAATGCTCGTACGAGGTTTCTATTTGAGATATCGACTTGAATTTTTAATACAAAATAGAGCTTTCGACTATACTTACGATACTATAAAAAAAAATTAAAAATTAAAAAATAAAAGTATTTTTTTTTCAAAACACGTTTAGTGTGATGAGTCGATCGACCCACCATACATACGCTCATGAGATTTTCAATATAGTTAAGGTCAGTGTGAGCTTATTTATACATATTTAAATTTTAATTTTTGTGACAGTATAGAATTCTTAAGCTTCCTGTGTATGTTTGTTAGCAAAATCCATTTTGTCAATTTTTTGCAAAATGGCGACAAGTATTAAAATTCAATCACTTATAACTCAGTAGTGTTAAATTTCGTCAAAAAAGTCTCTATACATGAAATGTTCAGAAGCCTAAAGTTCATCAGAATAAAATATAAAAAATATATATTTTTGCTTGAAAACAAGCGATGTATCAGTTCGATCGTACCCCCATACTAGCCATTTTGAGACTTTCGGAAGAGTTAACGCTCTTAACTGTTTGGTTTCGAAGATAAAAATTTAAATTTTGAGTATCGCATAGAACTAACGTGCAGCCCCTATACGTTATGTTTAAAAAAAATATATAAATTTTTTTTTCAAAATGGCGGCTAATGTAAAAATTCAAAGTGTCATACCTTTGCTAAATGAAATCCTACTAAAAAATGTCTAATGCAAAAAGTGTTTGGAATTTTAATTTGCATATAAAAGCAATTTTTAATTATTTTTTTTTTAATAAAAACCGAGTCTTACCATATATTGACCGAGACCTCGAACGAGCTTTTATGCGACTCTGCATATAGTTAATGCTCGTACGAGGTTTCTATTTAAGAAATCGACTTGAATTTTTAATACAAAATAGAGCTTTCGACTATACTTACGATACTATAAAAAAAAATTAAAAATTAAAAAATAAAAGTATTTTTTTTTCAAAACACGTTTAGTGTGATGAGTCGATCGACCCACCATACATACGCTCATAAGATTTTTAATATAGTTAAGGTCAGTGTGAGCTTATTTATACATATTTAAATTTTAATTTTTGTGACAGTATAGAATTCTTAAGCATCCTGTGTATGTTTGTTAGCAAAATCCATTTTGTCAATTTTTTGCAAAATGGCGACAAGTATTAAAATTCAATCACTTATAACTCAGTAGTGTTGAATTTCGTCAAAAAAGTCTCTATACATGAAATGTTCAGAAGCCTAAAGTTCATCAGAATAAAATATAAAAAATATATATTTTTGCTTGAAAACAAGCGATGTATCAGTTCGATCGTACCCCCATACTAGCCATTTTGAGACTTTCGGAAGAGTTAACGCTCTTAACTGTTTGGTTTCGAAGATAAAAATTTAAATTTTGAGTATCGCATAGAACTAACGTGCAGCCCCTATACGTTATGTTTAAAAAAAATATATAAAATTTTTTTTCAAAATGGCGGCTAATGTAAAAATTTAAAGTGTCATAACTTTGCTAAATGAAATCCTACTATAAAATGTCTAATGCAAAAAGTGTTTGGAATTTTAATTTGCATATAAAAGCAATTTTTAATTATTTTTTTTTTAATAAAAACCGAGTCTTACCATATATTGACCGAGACCTCGAACGAGCTTTTATGCGACTCTGCATATAGTTAATGCTCGTACGAGGTTTCTATTTAAGAAATCGACTTGAATTTTTAAAACAAAATAGAGCTTTCGACTATACTTACGATACTATAAAAAAAAATTAAAAATTAAAAAATAAAAGTATTTTTTTTTCAAAACACGTTTAGTGTGATGAGTCGATCGACCCACCATACATACGCTCATGAGATTTTCAATATAGTTAAGGTCAGTGTGAGCTTATTTATACATATTTAAATTTTAATTTTTGTGACAGTATAGAATTCTTAAGCATCCTGTGTATGTTTGTTAGCAAAATCCATTTTGTCAATTTTTTGCAAAATGGCGACAAGTATTAAAATTCAATCACTTATAACTCAGTAGTGTTGAATTTCGTCAAAAAAGTCTCTATACATGAAATGTTCAGAAGCCTAAAGTTCATCAGAATAAAATATAAAAAATATATATTTTTGCTTGAAAACAAGCGATGTATCAGTGCGATCGTACCCCCATACTAGCCATTTTGAGACTTTCGGAAGAGTTAACGCTCTTAACTGTTTGGTTTCGAAGATAAAAATTTAAATTTTGAGTATCGCATAGAACTAACGTGCAGCCCCTATACGTTATGTTTAAAAAAAAATATATAAATTTTTTTTTCAAAATGGCGGCTAATGTAAAAATTCAAAGTGTCATAACTTTGCTAAATGAAATCCTACTAAGAAATGTCTAATGCAAAAAGTGTTTGGAATTTTAATTTGCATATAAAAGCAATTTTTAATTATTTTTTTTTTAATAAAAACCGAGTCTTACCATATATTGACCGAGACCTCGAACGAGCTTTTATGCGACTCTGCATATAGTTAATGCTCGTACGAGGTTTCTATTTAAGAAATCGACTTGAATTTTTAATACAAAATAGAGCTTTCGACTATACTTACGATACTATAAAAAAAAATTAAAAATTAAAAAATAAAAGTATTTTTTTTTCAAAACACGTTTAGTGTGATGAGTCGATCGACCCACCATACATACGCTCATGAGATTTGTAATATAGTTAAGGTCAGTGTGAGCTTATTTATACATATTTAAATTTTAATTTTTGTGACAGTATAGAATTCTTAAGCATCCTGTGTATGTTTGTTAGCAAAATCCATTTTGTCAATTTTTTGCAAAATGGCGACAAGTATTAAAATTCAATCACTTATAACTCAGTAGTGTTAAATTTCGTCAAAAAAGTCTCTATAGATGAAATGTTCAGAAGCCTAAAGTTCATCAGAATAAAATATAAAAAATATATATTTTTGCTTGAAAACAAGCGATGTATCAGTTCGATCGTACCCCCATACTAGCCATTTTGAGACTTTCGGAAGAGTTAACGCTCTTAACTGTTTGGTTTCGAAGATAAAAATTTAAATTTTGAGTATCGCATAGAACTAACGTGCAGCCCCTATACGTTATGTTTAAAAAAAATATATAAATTTTTTTTTCAAAATGGCGGCTAATGTAAAAATTCAAAGTGTCATAACTTTGCTAAATGAAATCCTACTAAAGAATGTCTAATGCAAAAAGTGTTTGGAATTTTAATTTGCATATAAAAACAATTTTTAATTATTTTTTTTTTAATAAAAACCGAGTCTTACCATATATTGACCGAGACCTCGAACGAGCTTTTATGCGACTCTGCATATAGTTAATGCTCGTACGAGGTTTTTATTTAAGAAATCGACTTGAATTTTTAATACAAAATAGAGCTTTCGACTATACTTACTATACTATAAAAAAAAATTAAAAATTAAAATATAAAAGTATTTTTTTTTCAAAACACGTTTAGTGTGATGAGTCGATCGACCCACCATACATACGCTCATAAGATTTTTAATATAGTTAAGGTCAGTGTGAGCTTATTTATACATATTTAAATTTTAATTTTTGTGACAGTATAGAATTCTTAAGCATCCTGTGTATGTTTGTTAGAAAAATCCATTTTGTCAATTTTTTGCAAAATGGCGACAAGTATTAAAATTCAATCACTTATAACTCAGTAGTGTTGAATTTCGTCAAAAAAGTCTCTATACATGAAATGTTCAAAAGCCTAAAGTTCATCAGAATAAAATATAAAAAATATATATTTTTGCTTGAAAACAAGCGATGTATCGGTTCGATCGTACCCCCATACTAGCCATTTTGAGACTTTCGGAAGAGTTAACGCTCTTAACTGTTTGGTTTCGAAGATAAAAATTTAAATTTTGAGTATCGCATAGAACTAACGTGCAGCCCCTATACGTTATGTTTAAAAAAAATATATAAATTTTTTTTTCAAAATGGCGGCTAATGTAAAAATTCAAAGTGTCATAACTTTGCTAAATGAAATCCTACTAAGAAATGTCTAATGCAAAAAGTGTTTGGAATTTTAATTTGCATATAAAAGCAATTTTTAATTATTTTTTTTAATAAAAACCGAGTCTTACCATATATTGACCGAGACCTCGAACGAGCTTTTATGCGACTCTGCATATAGTTAATGCTCGTACGAGGTTTCTATTTAAGAAATCGACTTGAATTTTTAATACAAAATAGAGCTTTCGACTATACTTACGATACTATAAAAAAAAATTAAAAATTAAAAAATAAAAGTATTTTTTTTTCAAAACACGTTTAGTGTGATGAGTCGATCGACCCACCATACATACGCTCATGAGATTTTCAATATAGTTAAGGTCAGTGTGAGCTTATTTATACATATTTAAATTTTAATTTTTGTGACAGTATAGAATTCTTAAGCATCCTGTGTATGTTTGTTAGCAAAATCCATTTTGTCAATTTTTTGCAAAATGGCGACAAGTATTAAAATTCAATCACTTATAACTCAGTAGTGTTGAATTTCGTCAAAAAAGTCTCTATACATGAAATGTTCAGAAGCCTAAAGTTCATCAGAATAAAATATAAAAAATATATATTTTTGCTTGAAAACAAGCGATGTATCAGTTCGATCGTACCCCCATACTAGCCATTTTGAGACTTTCGGAAGAGTTAACGCTCTTAACTGTTTGGTTTCGAAGATAAAAATTTAAATTTTGAGTATCGCATAGAACTAACGTGCAGCCCCTATACGTTATGTTTAAAAAAAATATATAAATTTTTTTTTCAAAATGGCGGCTAATGTAAAAATTCAAAGTGTCATAACTTTGCTAAATAAAATCCTACTAAAAAATGTCTAATGCAAAAAGTGTTTGGAATTTTAATTTGCATATAAAAGCAATTTTTAATTATTTTTTTTTTAATAAAAATCGAGTCTTACCATATATTGACCGAGACCTCGAACGAGCTTTTATGCGACTCTGCATATAGTTAATGCTCGTACGAGGTTTCTATTTTAGAAATCGACTTGAATTTTTAATACAAAATAGAGCTTTCGACTATACTTACGATACTATAAAAAAAAATTAAAAATTAAAAAATAAAAGTATTTTTTTTTCAAAACACGTTTAGTGTGATGAGTCGATCGACCCACCATACATACGCTCATGAGATTTTCAATATAGTTAAGGTCAGTGTGAGCTTATTTATACATATTTAAATTTTAATTTTTGTGACAGTATAGAATTCTTAAGCATCCTGTGTATGTTTGTTAGCAAAATCCATTTTGTCAATTTTTTGCAAAATGGCGACAAGTATTAAAATTCAATCACTTATAACTCAGTAGTGTTGAATTTCGTCAAAAAAGTCTCTATACATGAAATGTTCAGAAGCCTAAAGTTCATCAGAATAAAATATTAAAAATATATATTTTTGCTTGAAAACAAGCGATGTATCAGTGCGATCGTACCCCCATACTAGCCATTTTGAGACTTTCGGAAGAGTTAACGCTCTTAACTGTTTGGTTTCGAAGATAAAAATTTTAATTTTGAGTATCGCATAGAACTAACGTGCAGCCGCTATACGTTATGTTTAAAAAAAATATATAAAATTTTTTTTCAAAATGGCGGCTAATGTAAAAATTCAAAGTGTCATAACTTTGCTAAATGAAATCCTACTAAAAAATGTCTAATGCAAAAAGTGTTTGGAATTTTAATTTGCATATAAAGGCACTTTTTAATTATTTTTTTTTTAATAAAAACCGAGTCTTACCATATATTGACCGAGACCTCGAACGAGCTTTTATGCGACTCTGCATATAGTTAATGCTCGTACGAGGTTTCTATTTAAGAAATCGACTTGAATTTTTAAAACAAAATAGAGCTTTCGACTATACTTACGATACTATAAAAAAAAATTAAAAATTAAAAAATAAAAGTATTTTTTTTTCAAAACACGTTTAGTGTGATGAGTCGATCGACCCACCATACATACGCTCATGAGATTTTCAATATAGTTAAGGTCAGTGTGAGCTTATTTATACATATTTAAATTTTAATTTTTGTGACAGTATAGAATTCTTAAGCATCCTGTGTATGTTTGTTAGCAAAATCCATTTTGTCAATTTTTTGCAAAATGGCGACAAGTATTAAAATTCAATCACTTATAACTCAGTAGTGTTGAATTTCGTCAAAAAAGTCTCTATACATGAAATGTTCAGAAGCCTAAAGTTCATCAGAATAAAATATAAAAAATATATATTTTTGCTTGAAAACAAGCGATGTATCAGTTCGATCGTACCCCCATACTAGCCATTTTGAGACTTTCGGAAGAGTTAACGCTCTTAACTGTTTGGTTTATAAAATAAAAATTTAAATTTTGAGTATCGCATAGAACTAACGTGCAGCCCCTATACGTTATGTTTAAAAAAAATATATAAATTTTTTTTTTAAAATGGCGGCTAATGTAAAAATTCAAAGTGTCATAACTTTGCTAAATGAAATCCTACTAAAAAATGTCTAATGCAAAAAGTGTTTGGAATTTTAATTTGCATATAAAAGCAATTTTTAATTATTTTTTTTTTAATAAAAACCGAGTCTTACCATATATTGACCGAGACCTCGAACGAGCTTTTATGCGACTCTGCATATAGTTAATGCTCGTACGAGGTTTCTATTTAAGAAATCGACTTGAATTTGTAATACAAAATAGAGCTTTCGACTATACTTACGATACTATAAAAAAAAATTAAAAATTAAAAAATAAAAGTATTTTTATTTCAAAACACGTTTAGTGTGATGAGTCGATCGACCCACCATACATACGCTCATGAGATTTTCAATATAGTTAAGGTCAGTGTGAGCTTATTTATACATATTTAAATTTTAATTTTTGTGACAGTATAGAATTCTTAAGCATCCTGTGTATGTTTGTTAGCAAAATCCATTTTGTCAATTTTTTGCAAAATGGCGACAAGTATTAAAATTCAATCACTTATAACTCAGTAGTGTTAAATTTCGTCAAAAAAGTCTCTATACATGAAATGTTCAGAAGCCTAAAGTTCATCAGAATAAAATATAAAAAATATATATTTTTGCTTGAAAACAAGCGATGTATCAGTTCGATCGTACCCCCATACTAGCCATTTTGAGACTTTCGGAAGAGTTAACGCTCTTAACTGTTTGGTTTCGAAGATAAAAATTTAAATTTTGAGTATCGCATAGAACTAACGTGCAGCCCCTATACGTTATGTTTAAAAAAAATATATAAATTTTTTTTTCAAAATGGCGGCTAATGTAAAAATTCAAAGTGTCATAACTTTGCTAAATAAAATCCTACTAAAAAATGTCTAATGCAAAAAGTGTTTGGAATTTTAATTTGCATATAAAAGCAATTTTTAATTATTTTTTTTTTAATAAAAACCGAGTCTTACCATATATTGACCGAGACCTCGAACGAGCTTTTATGCGACTCTGCATATAGTTAATGCTCGTACGAGGTTTCTATTTTAGAAATCGACTTGAATTTTTAAAACAAAATAGAGCTTTCGACTATACTTACGATACTATAAAAAAAAATTAAAAATTAAAAAATAAAAGTATTTTTTTTTCAAAACACGTTTAGTGTGATGAGTCGATCGACCCACCATACATACGCTCATGAGATTTTCAATATAGTTAAGGTCAGTGTGAGCTTATTTATACATATTTAAATTTTAATTTTTGTGACAGTATAGAATTCTTAAGCATCCTGTGTATGTTTGTTAGCAAAATCCATTTTGTCAATTTTTTGCAAAATGGCGACAAGTATTAAAATTCAATCACTTATAACTCAGTAGTGTTGAATTTCGTCAAAAAAGTCTCTATACATGAAATGTTCAGAAGCCTAAAGTTCATCAGAATAAAATATAAAAAATATATATTTTTGCTTGAAAACAAGCGATGTATCAGTGCGATCGTACCCCCATACTAGCCATTTTGAGACTTTCGGAAGAGTTAACGCTCTTAACTGTTTGGTTTCGAAGATAAAAATTTAAATTTTGAGTATCGCATAGAACTAACGTGCAGCCCCTATACGTTATGTTTAAAAAAAATATATAAAATTTTTTTTCAAAATGGCGGCTAATGTAAAAATTCAAAGTGTCATAACTTTGCTAAATGAAATCCTACTAAAAAATGTCTAATGCAAAAAGTGTTTGGAATTTTAATTTGCATATAAAAGCACTTTTTAATTATTTTTTTTTTAATAAAAACCGAGTCTTACCATATATTGACCGAGACCTCGAACGAGCTTTTATGCGACTCTACATATAGTTAATGCTCGTACGAGGTTTCTATTTAAGAAATCGACTTGAATTTTTAAAACAAAATAGAGCTTTCGACTATACTTACGATACTATAAAAAAAAATTAAAAATTAAAAAATAAAAGTATTTTTTTTTCAAAACACGTTTAGTGTGATGAGTCGATCGACCCACCATACATACGCTCATGAGATTTTCAATATTGTTAAGGTCAGTGTGAGCTTATTTATACATATTTAAATTTTAATTTTTGTGACAGTATAGAATTCTTAAGCATCCTGTGTATGTTTGTTAGCAAAATCCATTTTGTCAATTTTTTGCAAAATGGCGACAAGTATTAAAATTCAATCACTTATAACTCAGTAGTGTTGAATTTCGTCAAAAAAGTCTCTATACATGAAATGTTCAGAAGCCTAAAGTTCATCAGAATAAAATATAAAAAATATATATTTTTGCTTGAAAACAAGCGATGTATCAGTTCGATCGTACCCCCATACTAGCCATTTTGAGACTTTCGGAAGAGTTAACGCTCTTAACTGTTTGGTTTCAAAGATAAAAATTTAAATTTTAAGTATCGCATAGAACTAACGTGCAGCCCCTATACGTTATGTTTAAAAAAAATATATAAAATTTTTTTTCAAAATGGCGGCTAATGTAAAAATTCAAAGTGTCATAACTTTGCTAAATGAAATCCTACTACTAAATGTATAATGCAAAAAGTGTTTGGAATTTTAATTTGCATATAAAAGCAATTTTTAAATATTTTTTTTTTAATAAAAACCGAGTCTTACCATATATTGACCGAGACCTCGAACGAGCTTTTATGCGACTCTGCATATAGTTAATGCTCGTACGAGGTTTCTATTTAAGAAATCGACTTGAATTTTTAATACAAAATAGAGCTTTCGACTATACTTACGATACTATAAAAAAAAATTAAAAATTAAAAAATAAAAGTATTTTTTTTTCAAAACACGTTTAGTGTGATGAGTCGATCGACCCACCATACATACGCTCATGAGATTTTCAATATAGTTAAGGTCAGTGTGAGCTTATTTATACATATTTAAATTTTAATTTTTGTGACAGTATAGAATTCTTAAGCATCCTGTGTATGTTTGTTAGCAAAATCCATTTTGTCAATTTTTTGCAAAATGGCGACAAGTATTAAAATTCAATCACTTATAACTCAGTAGTGTTGAATTTCGTCAAAAAAGTCTCTATACATGAAATGTTCAGAAGCCTAAAGTTCATCAGAATAAAATATAAAAAATATATATTTTTGCTTGAAAACAAGCGATGTATCAGTTCGATCGTACCCCCATACTAGCCATTTTGAGACTTTCGGAAGAGTTAACGCTCTTAACTGTTTGGTTTCGAAGATAAAAATTTAAATTTTAAGTATCGCATAGAACTAACGTGCAGCCCCTATACGTTATGTTTAAAAAAAATATATAAAATTTTTTTTCAAAATGGCGGCTAATGTAAAAATTCAAAGTGTCATAACTTTGCTAAATGAAATCCTACTAAAAAATGTCTAATGCAAAAAGTGTTTGGAATTTTAATTTGCATATAAAAGCAATTTTTAAATATTTTTTTTTTAATAAAAACCGAGTCTTACCATATATTGACCGAGACCTCGAACGAGCTTTTATGCGACTCTGCATATAGTTAATGCTTGTACGAGGTTTCTATTTAAGAAATCGACTTGAATTTTTAATACAAAATAGAGCTTTCGACTATACTTACGATACTATAAAAAAAAATTAAAAATTAAAAAATAAAAGTATTTTTTTTTCAAAACACGTTTAGTGTGATGAGTCGATCGACCCACCATACATACGCTCATGAGATTTTCAATATAGTTAAGGTCAGTGTGAGCTTATTTATACATATTTAAATTTTAATTTTTGTGACAGTATAGAATTCTTAAGCATCCTGTGTATGTTTGTTAGCAAAATCCATTTTGTCAATTTTTTGCAAAATGGCGACAAGTATTAAAATTCAATCACTTATAACTCAGTAGTGTTGAATTTTGTCAAAAAAGTCTCTATACATGAAATGTTCAGAAGCCTAAAGTTCATCAGAATAAAATATAAAAAATATATATTTTTGCTTGAAAACAAGCGATGTATCAGTTCGATCGTACCCCCATACTAGCCATTTTGAGACTTTCGGAAGAGTTAACGCTCTTAACTGTTTGGTTTCGAAAATAAAAATTTAAATTTTGAGTATCGCATAGAACTAACGTGCAGCCCCTATACGTTATGTTTAAAAAAAATATATAAATTTTTTTTTCAAAATGGCGGCTAATGTAAAAATTCAAAGTGTCATAACTTTGCTAAATGAAATCCTACTAAAAAATGTCTAATGCAAAAAGTGTTTGGAATTTTAATTTGCATATAAAAGCAATTTTTAATTATTTTTTTTTTAATAAAAACCGAGTCTTACCATATATTGACCGAGACCTCGAACGAGCTTTTATGCGACTCTGCATATAGTTAATGCTCGTACGAGGTTTCTATTTAAGAAATCGACTTGAATTTTTAATACAAAATAGAGCTTTCGACTATACTTACGATACTATAAAAAAAAATTAAAAATTAAAAAATAAAAGTATTTTTTTTTCAAAACACGTTTAGTGTGATGAGTCGATCGACCCACCATACATACGCTCATGAGATTTTCAATATAGTTAAGGTCAGTGTGAGCTTATTTATACATATTTAAATTTTAATTTTTGTGACAGTATAGAATTCTTAAGCATCCTGTGTATGTCTGTTAGCAAAATCCATTTTGTCAATTTTTTGCAAAATGGCGACAAGTATTAAAATTCAATCACTTATAACTCAGTAGTGTTGAATTTCGTCAAAAAAGTCTCTATACATGAAATGTTCAGAAGCCTAAAGTTCATCAGAATAAAATATAAAAAATATATATTTTTGCTTGAAAACAAGCGATGTATCAGTTCGATCGTACCCCCATACTAGCCATTTTGAGACTTTCGAAAGAGTTAACGCTCTTAACTGTTTGGTTTCACAGATAAAAATTTAAATTTTGAGTATCGCATAGAACTAACGTGCAGCCCCTATACGTTATGTTTAAAAAAAATATATAAAATTTTTTTTCAAAATGGCGGCTAATGTAAAAATTCAAAGTGTCATAACTTTGCTAAATGAAATCCTACTAAAAAATGTCTAATGCAAAAAGTGTTTGGAATTTTAATTTGCATATAAAAGCAATTTTTAATTATTTTTTTTTAATAAAAACCGAGTCTTACCATATATTGACCGAGACCTCGAACGAGCTTTTATGCGACTCTGCATATAGTTAATGCTCGTACGAGGTTTCTATTTAAGAAATCGACTTGAATTTTTAATACAAAATAGAGCTTTCGACTATACTTACGATACTATAAAAAAAAAATAAAAATTAAAAAATAAAAGTATTTTTTTTTCAAAACACGTTTAGTGTGATGAGTCGATCGACCCACCATACATACGCTCATGAGATTTTCAATATAGTTAAGGTCAGTGTGAGCTTATTTATACATATTTAAATTTTAATTTTTGTGACAGTATAGAATTCTTAAGCATCCTGTGTATGTTTGTTAGCAAAATCCATTTTGTCAATTTTTTGCAAAATGGCGACAAGTATTAAAATTCAATCACTTATAACTCAGTAGTGTTGAATTTCGTCAAAAAAGTCTCTATACATTAAATGTTCAGAAGCCTAAAGTTCATCAGAATAAAATATAAAAAATATATATTTTTGCTTGAAAACAAGCGATGTATCAGTTCGATCGTACCCCCATACTAGCCATTTTGAGACTTTCGGAAGAGTTAACGCTCTTAACTGTTTGGTTTCGAAGATAAAAATTTAAATTTTGAATATTGCATAGAACTAACGTGCAGCCCCTATACGTTATGTTTAAAAAAAATATATAAAATTTTTTTTCAAAATGGCGGCTAATGTAAAAATTCAAAGTGTCATAACTTTGCTAAATGAAATCCTACTAAAAAATGTCTAATGCAAAAAGTGTTTGGAATTTTAATTTGCATATAAAAGCAATTTTTAATTATTTTTTTTTTAATAAAAACCGAGTCTTACCATATATTGACCGAGACCTCGAACGAGCTTTTATGCGACTCTGCATATAGTTAATGCTCGTACGAGGTTTCTATTTTAGAAATCGACTTGAATTTTTAATACAAAATAGAGCTTTCGACTATACTTACGATACTATAAAAAAAATTAAAAATTAAAAAATAAAAGTATTTTTTTTTCAAAACACGTTTAGTGTGATGAGTCGATCGACCCACCATACATACGCTCATGAGATTTTCAATATAGTTAAGGTCAGTGTGAGCTTATTTATACATATTTAAATTTTAATTTTTGTGACAGTATAGAATTCTTAAGCATCCTGTGTATGTTTGTTAGCAAAATCCATTTTGTCAATTTTTTGCATAATGGCGACAAGTATTAAAATTCAATCACTTATAACTCAGTAGTGTTGAATTTCGTCAAAAAAGTCTCTATACATGAAATGTTCAGAAGCCTAAAGTTCATCAGAATAAAATATAAAAAATATATAATTTTGCTTAAAAACAAGCGATGTATCAGTTCGATCGTACCCCCATACTAGCCATTTTGAGACTTTCGGAAGAGTTAACGCTCTTAACTGTTTGGTTTCAAAGATAAAAATTTAAATTTTGAGTATCGCATAGAACTAATGTGCAGCCCCTATACGTTATGCTTAAAAAAAATATATAAATTTTTTTTTCAAAATGGCGGCTAATGTAAAAATTCAAAGTGTCATAACTTTGCTAAATGAAATCCTACTAAAAAATGTCTAATGCAAAAAGTGTTTGGAATTTTAATTTGCATATAAAAGCAATTTTTAATTATTTTTTTTTTAATAAAAACCGAGTCTTACCATATATTGACCGAGACCTCGAACGAGCTTTTATGCGACTCTGCATATAGTTAATGCTCGTACGAGGTTTCTATTTAAGAAATCGACTTGAATTTTTAATACAAAATAGAGCTTTCGACTATACTTACGATACTATAAAAAAAAATTAAAAATTAAAAAATAAAAGTATTTTTTTTTCAAAACACGTTTAGTGTGATGAGTCGATCGACCCACCATACATACGCTCATGAGATTTTCAATATAGTTAAGGTCAGTGTGAGCTTATTTATACATATTTAAATTTTAATTTTTGTGACAGTATAGAATTCTTAAGCATCCTGTGTATGTTTGTTAGCAAAATCCATTTTGTCAATTTTTTGCAAAATGGCGACAAGTATTAAAATTCAATCACTTATAACTCAGTAGTGTTTAATTTCGTCAAAAAAGTCTCTATACATGAAATGTTCAGAAGCCTAAAGTTCATCAGAATAAAATATAAAAAATATATATTTTTGCTTGAAAACAAGCGATGTATCAGTTCGATCGTACCCCCATACTAGCCATTTTGAGACTTTCGGAAGAGTTAACGCTCTTAACTGTTTGGTTTCGAAAATAAAAATTTAAATTTTGAGTATCGCATAGAACTAACGTGCAGCCCCTATACGTTATGTTTAAAAAAAATATATAAATTTTTTTTTCAAAATGGCGGCTAATGTAAAAATTCAAAGTGTCATAACTTTGCTAAATGTCATCCTACTAAAAAATGTCTAATGCAAAAAGTGTTTGGAATTTTAATTTGCATATAAAAGCAATTTTTAATTATTTTTTTTTTAATAAAAACCGAGTCTTACCATATATTGACCGAGACCTCGAACGAGCTTTTATGCGACTCTGCATATAGTTAATGCTCGTACGAGGTTTCTATTTAAGAAATCGACTTGAATTTTTAATACAAAATAGAGCTTTCGACTATACTTACGATACTATAAAAAAAAAATAAAAATTAAAAAATAAAAGTATTTTTTTTTCAAAACACGTTTAGTGTGATGAGTCGATCGACCCACCATACATACGCTCATGAGATTTTCAATATAGTTAAGGTCAGTGTGAGCTTATTTATACATATTTAAATTTTAATTTTTGTGACAGTATAGAATTCTTAAGCATCCTGTGTATGTTTGTTAGCAAAATCCATTTTGTCAATTTTTTGCAAAATGGCGACAAGTATTAAAATTCAATCACTTATAACTCAGTAGTGTTGAATTTCGTCAAAAAAGTCTCTATACATGAAATGTTCAGAAGCCTAAAGTTCATCAGAATAAAATATAAAAAATATATATTTTTGCTTGAAAACAAGCGATGTATCAGTTCGATCGTACCCCCATACTAGCCATTTTGAGACTTTCGAAAGAGTTAACGCTCTTAACTGTTTGGTTTCGAAGATAAAAATTTAAATTTTGAGTATCGCATAGAACTAACGTGCAGCCCCTATACGTTATGTTTAAAAAAAATATATAAAATTTTTTTTCAAAATGGCGGCTAATGTAAAAATTCAAAGTGTCATAACTTTGCTAAATGAAATCCTACTAAAAAATGTCTAATGCAAAAAGTGTTTGGAATTTTAATTTGCATATAAAAGCAATTTTTAATTATTTTTTTTTTTAATAAAAACCGAGTCTTACCATATATTGACCGAGACCTCGAACGAGCTTTTATGCGACTCTGCATATAGTTAATGCTCGTACGAGGTTTCTATTTAAGAAATCGACTTGAATTTTTAATACAAAATAGAGCTTTCGACTATACTTACTATACTATAAAAAAAATTTAAAAATTAAAAAATAAAAGTATTTTTTTTTCAAAACACGTTTAGTGTGATGAGTCGATCGACCCACCATACATACGCTCATGAGATTTTCAATATAGTTAAGGTCAGTGTGAGCTTATTTATACATATTTAAATTTTAATTTTTGTGACAGTATAGAATTCTTAAGCATCCTGTGTATGTTTGTTAGCAAAATCCATTTTGTCAATTTTTTGCAAAATGGCGACAAGTATTAAAATTCAATCACTTATAACTCAGTAGTGTTAAATTTCGTCAAAAAAGTCTCTATACATGAAATGTTCAGAAGCCTAAAGTTCATCAGAATAAAATATAAAAAATATATATTTTTGCTTGAAAACAAGCGATGTATCAGTTCGATCGTACCCCCATACTAGCCATTTTGAGACTTTCGGAAGAGTTAACGCTCTTAACTGTTTGGTTTCGAAAATAAAAATTTAAATTTTGAGTATCGCATAGAACTAACGTGCAGCCCCTATACGTTATGTTTAAAAAAAATATATAAATTTTTTTTTCAAAATGGCGGCTAATGTAAAAATTCAAAGTGTCATAACTTTGCTAAATGTCATCCTACTAAAAAATGTCTAATGCAAAAAGTGTTTGGAATTTTAATTTGCATATAAAAGCAATTTTTAATTATTTTTTTTTTAATAAAAACCGAGTCTTACCATATATTGACCGAGACCTCGAACGAGCTTTTATGCGACTCTGCATATAGTTAATGCTCGTACGAGGTTTCTATTTAAGAAATCGACTTGAATTTTTAATACAAAATAGAGCTTTCGACTATACTTACGATACTATAAAAAAAAAATAAAAATTAAAAAATAAAAGTATTTTTTTTTCAAAACACGTTTAGTGTGATGAGTCGATCGACCCACCATACATACGCTCATGAGATTTTCAATATAGTTAAGGTCAGTGTGAGCTTATTTATACATATTTAAATTTTAATTTTTGTGACAGTATAGAATTCTTAAGCATCCTGTGTATGTTTGTTAGCAAAATCCATTTTGTCAATTTTTTGCAAAATGGCGACAAGTATTAAAATTCAATCACTTATAACTCAGTAGTGTTGAATTTCGTCAAAAAAGTCTCTATACATGAAATGTTCAGAAGCCTAAAGTTCATCAGAATAAAATATAAAAAATATATATTTTTGCTTGAAAACAAGCGATGTATCAGTTCGATCGTACCCCCATACTAGCCATTTTGAGACTTTCGAAAGAGTTAACGCTCTTAACTGTTTGGTTTCGAAGATAAAAATTTAAATTTTGAGTATCGCATAGAACTAACGTGCAGCCCCTATACGTTATGTTTAAAAAAAATATATAAAATTTTTTTTCAAAATGGCGGCTAATGTAAAAATTCAAAGTGTCATAACTTTGCTAAATGAAATCCTACTAAAAAATGTCTAATGCAAAAAGTGTTTGGAATTTTAATTTGCATATAAAAGCAATTTTTAATTATTTTTTTTTTTAATAAAAACCGAGTCTTACCATATATTGACCGAGACCTCGAACGAGCTTTTATGCGACTCTGCATATAGTTAATGCTCGTACGAGGTTTCTATTTAAGAAATCGACTTGAATTTTTAATACAAAATAGAGCTTTCGACTATACTTACTATACTATAAAAAAAATTTAAAAATTAAAAAATAAAAGTATTTTTTTTTCAAAACACGTTTAGTGTGATGAGTCGATCGACCCACATACATACGCTCATAAGATTTTTAATATAGTTAAGGTCAGTGTGAGCTTATTTATACATATTTAAATTTTAATTTTTGTGACAGTATAGAATTCTTAAGCATCCTGTGTATGTTTGTTAGCAAAATCCATTTTGTCAATTTTTTGCAAAATGGCGACAAGTATTAAAATTCAATCACTTATAACTCAGTAGTGTTGAATTTCGTCAAAAAAGTCTCTATACATGAAATGTTCAGAAGCCTAAAGTTCATCAGAATAAAATATAAAAAATATATATTTTTGCTTGAAAACAAGCGATGTATCAGTTCGATCGTACCCCCATACTAGCCATTTTGAGACTTTCGGAAGAGTTAACGCTCTTAACTGTTTGGTTTCGAAGATAAAAATTTAAATTTTGAGTATCGCATAGAACTAACGTGCAGCCCCTATACGTTATGTTTAAAAAAAATATATAAAATTTTTTTTCAAAATGGCGGCTAATGTAAAAATTCAAAGTGTCATAACTTTGCTAAATGAAATCCTACTAAAAAATGTCTAATGCAAAAAGTGTTTGGAATTTTAATTTGCATATAAAAGCAATTTTTAATTATTTTTTTTTTAATAAAAACCGAGTCTTACCATATATTGACCGAGACCTCGAACGAGCTTTTATGCGACTCTGCATATAGTTAATGCTCGTACGAGGTTTCTATTTTAGAAATCGACTTGAATTTTTAATACAAAATAGAGCTTTCGACTATACTTACGATACTATAAAAAAAATTAAAAATTAAAAAATAAAAGTATTTTTTTTTCAAAACACGTTTAGTGTGATGAGTCGATCGACCCACCATACATACGCTCATGAGATTTTCAATATAGTTAAGGTCAGTGTGAGCTTATTTATACATATTTAAATTTTAATTTTTGTGACAGTATAGAATTCTTAAGCATCCTGTGTATGTTTGTTAGCAAAATCCATTTTGTCAATTTTTTGCAAAATGGCGACAAGTATTAAAATTCAATCACTTATAACTCAGTAGTGTTGAATTTCGTCAAAAAAGTCTCTATACATGAAATGTTCAGAAGCCTAAAGTTCATCAGAATAAAATATAAAAAATATATAATTTTGCTTAAAAACAAGCGATGTATCAGTTCGATCGTACCCCCATACTAGCCATTTTGAGACTTTCGGAAGAGTTAACGCTCTTAACTGTTTGGTTTCAAAGATAAAAATTTAAATTTTGAGTATCGCATAGAACTAATGTGCAGCCCCTATACGTTATGCTTAAAAAAAATATATAAATTTTTTTTTCAAAATGGCGGCTAATGTAAAAATTCAAAGTGTCATAACTTTGCTAAATGAAATCCTACTAAAAAATGTCTAATGCAAAAAGTGTTTGGAATTTTAATTTGCATATAAAAGCAATTTTTAATTATTTTTTTTTTAATAAAAACCGAGTCTTACCATATATTGACCGAGACCTCGAACGAGCTTTTATGCGACTCTGCATATAGTTAATGCTCGTACGAGGTTTCTATTTAAGAAATCGACTTGAATTTTTAATACAAAATAGAGCTTTCGACTATACTTACGATACTATAAAAAAAAATTAAAAATTAAAAAATAAAAGTATTTTTTTTTCAAAACACGTTTAGTGTGATGAGTCGATCGACCCACCATACATACGCTCATGAGATTTTCAATATAGTTAAGGTCAGTGTGAGCTTATTTATACATATTTAAATTTTAATTTTTGTGACAGTATAGAATTCTTAAGCATCCTGTGTATGTTTGTTAGCAAAATCCATTTTGTCAATTTTTTGCAAAATGGCGACAAGTATTAAAATTCAATCACTTATAACTCAGTAGTGTTGAATTTCGTCAAAAAAGTCTCTATACATGAAATGTTCAGAAGCCTAAAGTTCATCAGAATAAAATATAAAAAATATATATTTTTGCTTGAAAACAAGCGATGTATCAGTTCGATCGTACCCCCATACTAGCCATTTTGAGACTTTCGGAAGAGTTAACGCTCTTAACTGTTTGGTTTCGAAAATAAAAATTTAAATTTTGAGTATCGCATAGAACTAACGTGCAGCCCCTATACGTTATGTTTAAAAAAAATATATAAATTTTTTTTTCAAAATGGCGGCTAATGTAAAAATTCAAAGTGTCATAACTTTGCTAAATGTCATCCTACTAAAAAATGTCTAATGCAAAAAGTGTTTGGAATTTTAATTTGCATATAAAAGCAATTTTTAATTATTTTTTTTTTAATAAAAACCGAGTCTTACCATATATTGACCGAGACCTCGAACGAGCTTTTATGCGACTCTGCATATAGTTAATGCTCGTACGAGGTTTCTATTTAAGAAATCGACTTGAATTTTTAATACAAAATAGAGCTTTCGACTATACTTACGATACTATAAAAAAAAATTAAAAATTAAAAAATAAAAGTATTTTTTTTTCAAAACACGTTTAGTGTGATGAGTCGATCGACCCACCATACATACGCTCATGAGATTTTCAATATAGTTAAGGTCAGTGTGAGCTTATTTATACATATTTAAATTTTAATTTTTGTGACAGTATAGAATTCTTAAGCATCCTGTGTATGTTTGTTAGCAAAATCCATTTTGTCAATTTTTTGCAAAATGGCGACAAGTATTAAAATTCAATCACTTATAACTCAGTAGTGTTAAATTTCGTCAAAAAAGTCTCTATACATGAAATGTTCAGAAGCCTAAAGTTCATCAGAATAAAATATAAAAAATATATATTTTTGCTTGAAAACAAGCGATGTATCAGTGCGATCGTACCCCCATACTAGCAATTTTGAGACTTTCGGAAGAGTTAACGCTCTTACCTGTTTGGTTTCGAAGATAAAAATTTAAATTTTGAGTATCGCATAGAACTAACATGCAGCCCCTATACGTTATGTTTAAAAAAAATATATAAAATTTTTTTTCAAAATGGCGGCTAATGTAAAAATTCAAAGTGTCATAACTTTGCTAAA
The DNA here is from genome assembly GCF_051122295.1 of Plectrocnemia conspersa. Lineage (NCBI taxonomy): Eukaryota > Metazoa > Arthropoda > Insecta > Trichoptera > Polycentropodidae > Plectrocnemia > Plectrocnemia conspersa. Next base: position 458,274 of record NW_028277183.1, on the reverse strand, counting down.
TGAAATCCTACTAAAAAATGTCTTATGCAAAAAGTGTTTGGAATTTTAATTTGCATATAAAAGCAATTTTTAATTATTTTTTTGTTAATAAAAACCGAGTGTTACCATATATTGACCGAGACCTCGAACGAGCTTTTATGCGACTCTGCATATAGTTAATGCTCGTACGAGGTTTCTATTTAAGAAATCGACTTGAATTTTTAATACAAAATAGAGCTTTCGACTATACTTACGATACTATAAAAAAAATTAAAAATTAAAAAATAAAAGTATTTTTTTTTCAAAACACGTTTAGTGTGATGAGTCGATCGACCCACCATACATACGCTCATGAGATTTTCAATATAGTTAAGGTCAGTGTGAGCTTATTTATACATATTTAAATTTTAATTTTTGTGACAGTATAGAATTCTTAAGCATCCTGTGTATGTTTGTTAGCAAAATCCATTTTGTCAATTTTTTGCAAAATGGCGACAAGTATTAAAATTCAATCACTTATAACTCAGTAGTGTTGAATTTCGTCAAAAAAGTCTCTATACATGAAATGTTCAGAAGCCTAAAGTTCATCAGAATAAAATATAAAAAATATATAATTTTGCTTAAAAACAAGCGATGTATCAGTTCGATCGTACCCCCATACTAGCCATTTTGAGACTTTCGGAAGAGTTAACGCTCTTAACTGTTTGGTTTCTAAGATAAAAATTTAAATTTTGAGTATCGCATAGAACTAATGTGCAGCCCCTATACGTTATGCTTAAAAAAAATATATAAATTTTTTTTTCAAAATGGCGGCTAATGTAAAAATTCAAAGTGTCATAACTTTGCTAAATGCAATCCTACTAAAAAATGTCTAATGCAAAAAGTGTTTGGAATTTTAATTTGCATATAAAAGCAATTTTTAATTATTTTTTTTTTAATAAAAACCGAGTCTTACCATATATTGACCGAGACCTCGAACGAGCTTTTATGCGACTCTGCATATAGTTAATGCTCGTACGAGGTTTCTATTTAAGAAATCGACTTGAATTTTTAATACAAAATAGAGCTTTCGACTATACTTACGATACTATAAAAAAAAATTAAAAATTAAAAAATAAAAGTATTTTTTTTTCAAAACACGTTTAGTGTGATGAGTCGATCGACCCACCATACATACGCTCATGAGATTTTCAATATAGTTAAGGTCAGTGTGAGATTATTTATACATATTTAAATTTTAATTTTTGTGACAGTATAGAATTCTTAAGCATCCTGTGTATGTTTGTTAGCAAAATCCATTTTGTCAATTTTTTGCAAAATGGCGACAAGTATTAAAATTCAATCACTTATAACTCAGTAGTGTTGAATTTCGTCAAAAAAGTCTCTATACATGAAATGTTCAGAAGCCTAAAGTTCATCAGAATAAAATATAAAAAATATATATTTTTGCTTGAAAACAAGCGATGTATCAGTTCGATCGTACCCCCATACTAGCCATTTTGAGACTTTCGGAAGAGTTAACGCTCTTAACTGTTTGGTTTCGAAAATAAAAATTTAAATTTTGAGTATCGCATAGAACTAACGTGCAGCCCCTATACGTTATGTTTAAAAAAAATATATAAATTTTTTTTTCAAAATGGCGGCTAATGTAAAAATTCAAAGTGTCATAACTTTGCTAAATGTCATCCTACTAAAAAATGTCTAATGCAAAAAGTGTTTGGAATTTTAATTTGCATATAAAAGCAATTTTTAATTATTTTTTTTTTAATAAAAACCGAGTCTTACCATATATTGACCGAGACCTCGAACGAGCTTTTATGCGACTCTGCATATAGTTAATGCTCGTACGAGGTTTCTATTTAAGAAATCGACTTGAATTTTTAATACAAAATAGAGCTTTCGACTATACTTACGATACTATAAAAAAAAATTAAAAATTAAAAAATAAAAGTATTTTTTTTTCAAAACACGTTTAGTGTGATGAGTCGATCGACCCACCATACATACGCTCATGAGATTTTCAATATAGTTAAGGTCAGTGTGAGCTTATTTATACATATTTAAATTTTAATTTTTGTGACAGTATAGAATTCTTAAGCATCCTGTGTATGTTTGTTAGCAAAATCCATTTTGTCAATTTTTTGCAAAATGGCGACAAGTATTAAAATTCAATCACTTATAACTCAGTAGTGTTGAATTTCGTCAAAAAAGTCTCTATACATGAAATGTTCAGAAGCCTAAAGTTCATCAGAATAAAATATAAAAAATATATATTTTTGCTTGAAAACAAGCGATGTATCAGTTCGATCGTACCCCCATACTAGCCATTTTGAGACTTTCGGAAGAGTTACCGCTCTTAACTGTTTGGTTTATAAAATAAAAATTTAAATTTTGAGTATCGCATAGAACTAACGTGCAGCCCCTATACGTTATGTTTAAAAAAAATATATAAATTTTTTTTTCAAAATAGCGGCTAATGTAAAAATTCAAAGTGTCATAACTTTGCTAAATGAAATCCTACTAAAAAATGTCTAATGCAAAAAGTGTTTGGAATTTTAATTTGCATATAAAAGCAATTTTTAATTATTTTTTTTTTAATAAAAACCGAGTCTTACCATATATTGACCGAGACCTCGAACGAGCTTTTATGCGACTCTGCATATAGTTAATGCTCGTACGAGGTTTCTATTTAAGAAATCGACTTGAATTTTTAATACAAAATAGAGCTTTCGACTATACTTACGATACTATAAAAAAAAATTAAAAATTAAAAAATAAAAGTATTTTTATTTCAAAACACGTTTAGTGTGATGAGTCGATCGACCCACCATACATACGCTCATGAGATTTTCAATATAGTTAAGGTCAGTGTGAGCTTATTTATACATATTTAAATTTTAATTTTTGTGACAGTATAGAATTCTTAAGCATCCTGTGTATGTTTGTTAGCAAAATCCATTTTGTCAATTTTTTGCAAAATGGCGACAAGTATTAAAATTCAATCACTTATAACTCAGTAGTGTTAAATTTCGTCAAAAAAGTCTCTATACATGAAATGTTCAGAAGCCTAAAGTTCATCAGAATAAAATATAAAAAATATATATTTTTGCTTGAAAACAAGCGATGTATCAGTTCGATCGTACCCCCATACTAGCCATTTTGAGACTTTCGGAAGAGTTAACGCTCTTAACTGTTTGGTTTCGAAGATAAAAATTTAAATTTTGAGTATCGCATAGAACTAACGTGCAGCCCCTATACGTTATGTTTAAAAAAAATATATAAATTTTTTTTTCAAAATGGCGGCTAATGTAAAAATTCAAAGTGTCATAACTTTGCTAAATGAAATCCTACTAAAAAATGTCTAATGCAAAAAGTGTTTGGAATTTTAATTTGCATATAAAAGCAATTTTTAATTATTTTTTTTTTAATAAAAACCGAGTCTTACCATATATTGACCGAGACCTCGAACGAGCTTTTATGCGACTCTGCATATAGTTAATGCTCGTACGAGGTTTCTATTTTAGAAATCGACTTGAATTTTTAATACAAAATAGAGCTTTCGACTATACTTACGATACTATAAAAAAAAATTAAAAATTAAAAAATAAAAGTATTTTTTTTTCAAAACACGTTTAGTGTGATGAGTCGATCGACCCACCATACATACGCTCATGAGATTTTCAATATAGTTAAGGTCAGTGTGAGCTTATTTATACATATTTAAATTTTAATTTTTGTGACAGTATAGAATTCTTAAGCATCCTGTGTATGTTTGTTAGCAAAATCCATTTTGTCAATTTTTTGCAAAATGGCGACAAGTATTAAAATTCAATCACTTATAACTCAGTAGTGTTGAATTTCGTCAAAAAAGTCTCTATACATGAAATGTTCAGAAGCCTAAAGTTCATCAGAATAAAATATAAAAAATATATATTTTTGCTTGAAAACAAGCGATGTATCAGTGCGATCGTACCCCCATACTAGCAATTTTGAGACTTTCGGAAGAGTTAACGCTCTTAACTGTTTGGTTTCGAAGATAAAAATTTAAATTTTGAGTATCGCATAGAACTAACGTGCAGCCCCTATACGTTATGTTTAAAAAAAATATATAAAATTTTTTTTCAAAATGGCGGCTAATGTAAAAATTCAAAGTGTCATAACTTTGCTAAATGAAATCCTACTAAAAAATGTCTAATGCAAAAAGTGTTTGGAATTTTAATTTGCATATAAAAGCACTTTTTAATTATTTTTTTTTTAATAAAAACCGAGTCTTACCATATATTGACCGAGACCTCGAACGAGCTTTTATGCGACTCTGCATATAGTTAATGCTCGTACGAGGTTTCTATTTAAGAAATCGACTTGAATTTTTAAAACAAAATAGAGCTTTCGACTATACTTACGATACTATAAAAAAAAATTAAAAATTAAAAAATAAAAGTATTTTTTTTTCAAAACACGTTTAGTGTGATGAGTCGATCGACCCACCATACATACGCTCATGAGATTTTCAATATAGTTAAGGTTAGTGTGAGCTTATTTATACATATTTAAATTTTAATTTTTGTGACAGTATAGAATTCTTAAGCATCCTGTGTATGTTTGTTAGCAAAATCCATTTTGTCAATTTTTTGCAAAATGGCGACAAGTATTAAAATTCAATCACTTATAACTCAGTAGTGTTGAATTTCGTCAAAAAAGTCTCTATACATGAAATGTTCAGAAGCCTAAAGTTCATCAGAATAAAATATAAAAAATATATATTTTTGCTTGAAAACAAGCGATGTATCAGTTCGATCGTACCCCCATACTAGCCATTTTGAGACTTTCGGAAGAGTTAACGCTCTTAACTGTTTGGTTTCGAAGATAAAAATTTAAATTTTAAGTATCGCATAGAACTAACGTGCAGCCCCTATACGTTATGTTTAAAAAAAATATATAAAATTTTTTTTCAAAATGGCGGCTAATGTAAAAATTCAAAGTGTCATTACTTTGCTAAATAAAATCCTACTACTAAATGTCTAATGCAAAAAGTGTTTGGAATTTTAATTTGCATATAAAAGCAATTTTTAAATATTTTTTTTTTAATAAAAACCGAGTCTTACCATATATTGACCGAGACCTCGAACGAGCTTTTATGCGACTCTGCATATAGTTAATGCTCGTACGAGGTTTCTATTTAAGAAATCGACTTGAATTTTTAATACAAAATAGAGCTTTCGACTATACTTACGATACTATAAAAAAAAATTAAAAATTAAAAAATAAAAGTATTTTTTTTTCAAAACACGTTTAGTGTGATGAGTCGATCGACCCACCATACATACGCTCATGAGATTTTCAATATAGTTAAGGTCAGTGTGAGCTTATTTATACTTATTTAAATTTTAATTTTTGTGACAGTATAGAATTCTTAAGCATCCTGTGTATGTTTGTTAGCAAAATCCATTTTGTCAATTTTTTGCAAAATGGCGACAAGTATTAAAATTCAATCACTTATAACTCAGTAGTGTTGAATTTCGTCAAAAAAGTCTCTATACATGAAATGTTCAGAAGCCTAAAGTTCATCAGAATAAAATATAAAAAATATATATTTTTGCTTGAAAACAAGCGATGTATCAGTTCGATCGTACCCCCATACTAGCCATTTTGAGACTTTCGGAAGAGTTAACGCTCTTAACTGTTTGGTTTATAAAATAAAAATTTAAATTTTGAGTATCGCATAGAACTAACGTGCAGCCCCTATACGTTATGTTTAAAAAAAATATATAAATTTTTTTTTCAAAATGGCGGCTAATGTAAAAATTCAAAGTGTCATAACTTTGCTAAATGAAATCCTACTAAAAAATGTCTAATGCAAAAAGTGTTTGGAATTTTAATTTGCATATAAAAGCAATTTTTAATTATTTTTTTTTTAATAAAAACCGAGTCTTACCATATATTGACCGAGACCTCGAACGAGCTTTTATGCGACTCTGCATATAGTTAATGCTCGTACGAGGTTTCTATTTAAGAAATCGACTTGAATTTTTAATACAAAATAGAGCTTTCGACTATACTTACGATACTATAAAAAAAAATTAAAAATTAAAAAATAAAAGTATTTTTATTTCAAAACACGTTTAGTGTGATGAGTCGATCGACCCACCATACATACGCTCATGAGATTTTCAATATAGTTAAGGTCAGTGTGAGCTTATTTATACATATTTAAATTTTAATTTTTGTGACAGTATAGAATTCTTAAGCATCCTGTGTATGTTTGTTAGCAAAATCCATTTTGTCAATTTTTTGCAAAATGGCGACAAGTATTAAAATTCAATCACTTATAACTCAGTAGTGTTGAATTTCGTCAAAAAAGTCTCTATACATGAAATGTTCAGAAGCCTAAAGTTCATCAGAATAAAATATAAAAAATATATATTTTTGCTTGAAAACAAGCGATGTATCAGTTCGATCGTACCCCCATACTAGCCATTTTGAGACTTTCGGAAGAGTTAACGCTCTTAACTGTTTGGTTTCGAAGATAAAAATTTAAATTTTGAGTATCGCATAGAACTAACGTGCAGCCCCTATACGTTATGTTTAAAAAAAATATATAAAATTTTTTTTCAAAATGGCGGCTAATGTAAAAATTCAAAGTGTCATAACTTTGCTAAATGAAATCCTACTAAAAAATGTCTAATGCAAAAAGTGTTTGGAATTTTAATTTGCATATAAAAGCAATTTTTAAATATTTTTTTTTTAATAAAAACCGAGTCTTACCATATATTGACCGAGACCTCGAACGAGCTTTTATGCGACTCTGCATATAGTTAATGCTTGTACGAGGTTTCTATTTAAGAAATCGACTTGAATTTTTAATACAAAATAGAGCTTTCGACTATACTTACGATACTATAAAAAAAAATTAAAAATTAAAAAATAAAAGTATTTTTTTTTCAAAACACGTTTAGTGTGATGAGTCGATCGACCCACCATACATACGCTCATGAGATTTTCAATATAGTTAAGGTCAGTGTGAGCTTATTTATACATATTTAAATTTTAATTTTTGTGACAGTATAGAATTCTTAAGCATCCTGTGTATGTTTGTTAGCAAAATCCATTTTGTCAATTTTTTGCAAAATGGCGACAAGTATTAAAATTCAATCACTTATAACTCAGTAGTGTTGAATTTCGTCAAAAAAGTCTCTATACATGAAATGTTCAGAAGCCTAAAGTTCATCAGAATAAAATATAAAAAATATATAATTTTGCTTGAAAACAAGCGATGTATCAGTTCGATCGTACCCCCATACTAGCCATTTTGAGACTTTCGGAAGAGTTAACGCTCTTAACTGTTTGGTTTCGAAGATTAAAATTTAAATTTTGAGTATCGCATAGAACTAATGTGCAGCCCCTATACGTTATGTTTAAAAAAAATATATAAATTTTTTTTTCAAAATGGCGGCTAATGTAAAAATTCAAAGTTTCATAACTTTGCTAAATGAAATCCTACTAAAAAATGTCTAATGCAAAAAGTGTTTGGAATTTCAATTTGCATATAAAAGCAATTTTTAATTATTTTTTTTTAATAAAAACCGAGTCTTACCATATATTGACCGAGACCTCGAACGAGCTTTTATGCGACTCTGCATATAGTTAATGCTCGTACGAGGTTTCTATTTAAGAAATCGACTTAAATTTTTAATACAAAATAGAGCTTTCGACTATACTTACGATACTATAAAAAAAAATTAAAAATTAAAAAATAAAAGTATTTTTTTTTCAAAACACGTTTAGTGTGATGAGTCGATCGACCCACCATACATACGCTCATGAGATTTTCAATATAGTTAAGGTCAGTGTGAGCTTATTTATACATATTTAAATTTTAATTTTTGTGACAGTATAGAATTCTTAAGCATCCTGTGTATGTTTGTTAGCAAAATCCATTTTGTCAATTTTTTGCAAAATGGCGACAAGTATTAAAATTCAATCACTTATAACTCAGTAGTGTTGAATTTCGTCAAAAAAGTCTCTATACATGAAATGTTCAGAAGCCTAAAGTTCATCAGAATAAAATATAAAAAATATATATTTTTGCTTGAAAACAAGCGATGTATCAGTTCGATCGTACCCCCATACTAGCCATTTTGAGACTTTCGGAAGAGTTAACGCTCTTAACTGTTTGGTTTCGAAAATAAAAATTTAAATTTTGAGTATCGCATAGAACTAACGTGCAGCCCCTATACGTTATGTTTAAAAAAAATATATAAATTTTTTTTTCAAAATGGCGGCTAATGTAAAAATTCAAAGTGTCATAACTTTGCTAAATGTCATCCTACTAAAAAATGTCTAATGCAAAAAGTGTTTGGAATTTTAATTTGCATATAAAAGCAATTTTTAATTATTTTTTTTTTAATAAAAACCGAGTCTTACCATATATTGACCGAGACCTCGAACGAGCTTTTATGCGACTCTGCATATAGTTAATGCTCGTACGAGGTTTCTATTTAAGAAATCGACTTGAATTTTTATTACAAAATAGAGCTTTCGACTATACTTACGATACTATAAAAAAAAATTAAAAATTAAAAAATAAAAGTATTTTTTTTTCAAAACACGTTTAGTGTGATGAGTCGATCGACCCACCATACATACGCTCATGAGATTTTCAATATAGTTAAGGTCAGTGTGAGCTTATTTATACATATTTAAATTTTAATTTTTGTGACAGTATAGAATTCTTAAGCATCCTGTGTATGTTTGTTAGCAAAATCCATTTTGTCAATTTTTTGCAAAATGGCGACAAGTATTAAAATTCAATCACTTATAACTCAGTAGTGTTGAATTTCGTCAAAAAAGTCTCTATACATGAAATGTTCAGAAGCCTAAAGTTCATCAGAATAAAATATAAAAAATATATATTTTTGCTTGAAAACAAGCGATGTATCAGTTCGATCGTACCCCCATACTAGCCATTTTGAGACTTTCGAAAGAGTTAACGCTCTTAACTGTTTGGTTTCACAGATAAAAATTTAAATTTTAAGTATCGCATAGAACTAACGTGCAGCCCCTATACGTTATGTTTAAAAAAAATATATAAAATTTTTTTTCAAAATGGCGGCTAATGTAAAAATTCAAAGTGTCATAACTTTGCTAAATGAAATCCTACTAAAAAATGTCTAATGCAAAAAGTGTTTGGAATTTTAATTTGCATATAAAAGCAATTTTTAATTATTTTTTTTTTAATAAAAACCGAGTCTTACCATATATTGACCGAGACCTCGAACGAGCTTTTATGCGACTCTGCATATAGTTAATGCTCGTACGAGGTTTCTATTTAAGAAATCGACTTGAATTTTTATTACAAAATAGAGCTTTCGACTATACTTACGATACTATAAAAAAAAAATAAAAATTAAAAAATAAAAGTATTTTTTTTTCAAAACACGTTTAGTGTGATGAGTCGATCGACCCACCATACATACGCTCATGAGATTTTCAATATAGTTAAGGTCAGTGTGAGCTTATTTATACATATTTAAATTTTAATTTTTGTGACAGTATAGAATTCTTAAGCATCCTGTGTATGTTTGTTAGCAAAATCCATTTTGTCAATTTTTTGCAAAATGGCGACAAGTATTAAAATTCAATCACTTATAACTCAGTAGTGTTGAATTTCGTCAAAAAAGTCTCTATACATGAAATGTTCAGAAGCCTAAAGTTCATCAGAATAAAATATAAAAAATATATATTTTTGCTTGAAAACAAGCGATGTATCAGTTCGATCGTACCCCCATACTAGCCATTTTGAGACTTTCGAAAGAGTTAACGCTCTTAACTGTTTGGTTTCGAAGATAAAAATTTAAATTTTGAGTATCGCATAGAACTAACGTGCAGCCCCTATACGTTATGTTTAAAAAAAATATATAAATTTTTTTTTCAAAATGGCGGCTAATGTAAAAATTCAAAGTGTCATAACTTTGCTAAATGAAATCCTACTAAAAAATGTCTAATGCAAAAAGTGTTTGGAATTTTAATTTGCATATAAAAGCAATTTTTAATTATTTTTTTTTTTAATAAAAACCGAGTCTTACCATATATTGACCGAGACTTAGAACGAGCTTTTATGCGACTCTGCATATAGTTAATGCTCGTACGAGGTTTCTATTTAAGAAATCGACTTGAATTTTTAATACAAAATAGAGCTTTCGACTATACTTACTATACTATAAAAAAAATTTAAAAATTAAAAAATAAAAGTATTTTTTTTTCAAAACACGTTTAGTGTGATGAGTCGATCGACCCACATACATACGCTCATAAGATTTTTAATATAGTTAAGGTCAGTGTGAGCTTATTTATACATATTTAAATTTTAATTTGCGTGACAGTATAGAATTCTTAAGCATCCTGTGTATGTTTGTTAGCAAAATCCATTTTGTCAATTTTTTGCAAAATGGCGACAAGTATTAAAATTCAATCACTTATAACTCAGTAGTGTTGAATTTCGTCAAAAAAGTCTCTATACATGAAATGTTCAGAAGCCTAAAGTTCATCAGAATAAAATATAAAAAATATATATTTTTGCTTGAAAACAAGCGATGTATCAGTTCGATCGTACCCCCATACTAGCCATTTTGAGACTTTCGGAAGAGTTAACGCTCTTAACTGTTTGGTTTCGAAGATAAAAATTTAAATTTTGAGTATCGCATAGAACTAACGTGCAGCCCCTATACGTTATGTTTAAAAAAAATATATAAAATTTTTTTTCAAAATGGCGGCTAATGTAAAAATTCAAAGTGTCATAACTTTGCTAAATGAAATCCTACTAAAAAATGTCTAATGCAAAAAGTGTTTGGAATTTTAATTTGCATATAAAAGCAATTTTTCATTATTTTTTTTTTAATAAAAACCGAGTCTTACCATATATTGACCGAGACCTCGAACGAGCTTTTATGCGACTCTGCATATAGTTAATGCTCGTACGAGGTTTCTATTTTAGAAATCGACTTGAATTTTTAATACAAAATAGAGCTTTCGACTATACTTACGATACTATAAAAAAAATTAAAAATTAAAAAATAAAAGTATTTTTTTTTCAAAACACGTTTAGTGTGATGAGTCGATCGACCCACCATACATACGCTCATGAGATTTTCAATATAGTTAAGGTCAGTGTGAGCTTATTTATACATATTTAAATTTTAATTTTTGTGACAGTATAGAATTCTTAAGCATCCTGTGTATGTTTGTTAGCAAAATCCATTTTGTCAATTTTTTGCAAAATGGCGACAAGTATTAAAATTCAATCACTTATAACTCAGTAGTGTTGAATTTCGTCAAAAAAGTCTCTATACATGAAATGTTCAAAAGCCTAAAGTTCATCAGAATAAAATATAAAAAATATATAATTTTGCTTAAAAACAAGCGATGTATCAGTTCGATCGTACCCCCATACTAGCCATTTTGAGACTTTCGGAAGAGTTAACGCTCTTAACTGTTTGGTTTCAAAGATAAAAATTTAAATTTTGAGTATCGCATAGAACTAATGTGCAGCCCCTATACGTTATGCTTAAAAAAAATATATAAATTTTTTTTTCAAAATGGCGGCTAATGTAAAAATTCAAAGTGTCATAACTTTGCTGAATGAAATCCTACTAAAAAATGTCTAATGCAAAAAGTGTTTGGAATTTTAATTTGCATATAAAAGCAATTTTTAATTATTTTTTTTTTAATAAAAACCGAGTCTTACCATATATTGACCGAGACCTCGAACGAGCTTTTATGCGACTCTGCATATAGTTAATGCTCGTACGAGGTTTCTATTTAAGAAATCGACTTGAATTTTTAATACAAAATAGAGCTTTCGACTATACTTACGATACTATAAAAAAAAATTAAAAATTAAAAAATAAAAGTATTTTTTTTTCAAAACACGTTTAGTGTGATGAGTCGATCGACCCACCATACATACGCTCATGAGATTTTCAATATAGTTAAGGTCAGTGTGAGCTTATTTATACATATTTAAATTTTAATTTTTGTGACAGTATAGAATTCTTAAGCATCCTGTGTATGTTTGTTAGCAAAATCCATTTTGTCAATTTTTTGCAAAATGGCGACAAGTATTAAAATTCAATCACTTATAACTCAGTAGTGTTGAATTTCGTCAAAAAAGTCTCTATACATGAAATGTTCAGAAGCCTAAAGTTCATCAGAATAAAATATAAAAAATATATATTTTTGCTTGAAAACAAGCGATGTATCAGTTCGATCGTACCCCCATACTAGCCATTTTGAGACTTTCGGAAGAGTTAACGCTCTTAACTGTTTGGTTTCGAAAATAAAAATTTAAATTTTGAGTATCGCATAGAACTAACGTGCAGCCCCTATACGTTATGTTTAAAAAAAATATATAAATTTTTTTTTCAAAATGGCGGCTAATGTAAAAATTCAAAGTGTCATAACTTTGCTAAATGTCATCCTACTAAAAAATGTCTAATGCAAAAAGTGTTTGGAATTTTAATTTGCATATAAAAGCAATTTTTAATTATTTTTTTTTTAATAAAAACCGAGTCTTACCATATATTGACCGAGACCTCGAACGAGCTTTTATGCGACTCTGCATATAGTTAATGCTCGTACGAGGTTTCTATTTAAGAAATCGACTTGAATTTTTATTACAAAATAGAGCTTTCGACTATACTTACGATACTATAAAAAAAAATTAAAAATTAAAAAATAAAAGTATTTTTTTTTCAAAACACGTTTAGTGTGATGAGTCGATCGACCCACCATACATACGCTCATGAGATTTTCAATATAGTTAAGGTCAGTGTGAGCTTATTTATACATATTTAAATTTTAATTTTTGTGACAGTATAGAATTCTTAAGCATCCTGTGTATGTTTGTTAGCAAAATCCATTTTGTCAATTTTTTGCAAAATGGCGACAAGTATTAAAATTCAATCACTTATAACTCAGTAGTGTTGAATTTCGTCAAAAAAGTCTCTATACATGAAATGTTCAAAAGCCTAAAGTTCATCAGAATAAAATATAAAAAATATATAATTTTGCTTAAAAACAAGCGATGTATCAGTTCGATCGTACCCCCATACTAGCCATTTTGAGACTTTCGGAAGAGTTAACGCTCTTAACTGTTTGGTTTCAAAGATAAAAATTTAAATTTTGAGTATCGCATAGAACTAATGTGCAGCCCCTATACGTTATGCTTAAAAAAAATATATAAATTTTTTTTTCAAAATGGCGGCTAATGTAAAAATTCAAAGTGTCATAACTTTGCTAAATGAAATCCTACTAAAAAATGTCTAATGCAAAAAGTGTTTGGAATTTTAATTTGCATATAAAAGCAATTTTTAATTATTTTTTTTTTAATAAAAACCGAGTCTTACCATATATTGACCGAGACCTCGAACGAGCTTTTATGCGACTCTGCATATAGTTAATGCTCGTACGAGGTTTCTATTTAAGAAATCGACTTGAATTTTTAATACAAAATAGAGCTTTCGACTATACTTACGATACTATAAAAAAAAATTAAAAATTAAAAAATAAAAGTATTTTTTTTTCAAAACACGTTTAGTGTGATGAGTCGATCGACCCACCATACATACGCTCATGAGATTTTCAATATAGTTAAGGTCAGTGTGAGCTTATTTATACATATTTAAATTTTAATTTTTGTGACAGTATAGAATTCTTAAGCATCCTGTGTATGTTTGTTAGCAAAATCCATTTTGTCAATTTTTTGCAAAATGGCGACAAGTATTAAAATTCAATCACTTATAACTCAGTAGTGTTGAATTTCGTCAAAAAAGTCTCTATACATGAAATGTTCAGAAGCCTAAAGTTCATCAGAATAAAATATAAAAAATATATATTTTTGCTTGAAAACAAGCGATGTATCAGTTCGATCGTACCCCCATACTAGCCATTTTGAGACTTTCGGAAGAGTTAACGCTCTTAACTGTTTGGTTTCGAAAATAAAAATTTAAATTTTGAGTATCGCATAGAACTAACGTGCAGCCCCTATACGTTATGTTTAAAAAAAATATATAAATTTTTTTTTCAAAATGGCGGCTAATGTAAAAATTCAAAGTGTCATAACTTTGCTAAATGTCATCCTACTAAAAAATGTCTAATGCAAAAAGTGTTTGGAATTTTAATTTGCATATAAAAGCAATTTTTAATTATTTTTTTTTTAATAAAAACCGAGTCTTACCATATATTGACCGAGACCTCGAACGAGCTTTTATGCGACTCTGCATATAGTTAATGCTCGTACGAGGTTTCTATTTAAGAAATCGACTTGAATTTTTATTACAAAATAGAGCTTTCGACTATACTTACGATACTATAAAAAAAAATTAAAAATTAAAAAATAAAAGTATTTTTTTTTCAAAACACGTTTAGTGTGATGAGTCGATCGACCCACCATACATACGCTCATGAGATTTTCAATATAGTTAAGGTCAGTGTGAGCTTATTTATACATATTTAAATTTTAATTTTTGTGACAGTATAGAATTCTTAAGCATCCTGTGTATGTTTGTTAGCAAAATCCATTTTGTCAATTTTTTGCAAAATGGCGACAAGTATTAAAATTCAATCACTTATAACTCAGTAGTGTTGAATTTCGTCAAAAAAGTCTCTATACATGAAATGTTCAGAAGCCTAAAGTTCATCAGAATAAAATATAAAAAATATATATTTTTGCTTGAAAACAAGCGATGTATCAGTTCGATCGTACCCCCATACTAGCCATTTTGAGACTTTCGAAAGAGTTAACGCTCTTAACTGTTTGGTTTCACAGATAAAAATTTAAATTTTAAGTATCGCATAGAACTAACGTGCAGCCCCTATACGTTATGTTTAAAAAAAATATATAAAATTTTTTTTCAAAATGGCGGCTAATGTAAAAATTCAAAGTGTCATAACTTTGCTAAATGAAATCCTACTAAAAAATGTCTTATGCAAAAAGTGTTTGGAATTTTAATTTGCATATAAAAGCAATTTTTAATTATTTTTTTGTTAATAAAAACCGAGTCTTACCATATATTGACCGAGACCTCGAACGAGCTTTTATGCGACTCTGCATATAGTTAATGCTCGTACGAGGTTTCTATTTAAGAAATCGACTTGAATTTTTAATACAAAATAGAGCTTTCGACTATACTTACGATACTATAAAAAAAATTAAAAATTAAAAAATAAAAGTATTTTTTTTTCAAAACACGTTTAGTGTGATGAGTCGATCGACCCACCATACATACGCTCATGAGATTTTCAATATAGTTAAGGTCAGTGTGAGCTTATTTATACATATTTAAATTTTAATTTTTGTGACAGTATAGAATTCTTAAGCATCCTGTGTATGTTTGTTAGCAAAATCCATTTTGTCAATTTTTTGCAAAATAGCGACAAGTATTAAAAATCAATCACTTATAACTCAGTAGTGTTGAATTTCGTCAAAAAAGTCTCTATACATGAAATGTTCAGAAGCCTAAAGTTTATCAGAATAAAATATAAAAAATATATATTTTTGCTTAAAAACAAGCGATGTATCAGTTCGATCGTACCCCCATACTAGCCATTTTGAGACTTTCGGAAGAGTTAACGCTCTTAACTGTTTGGTTTGAAGATAAAAATTTAAATTTTGAGTATCGCATAGAACTAACGTGCAGCCCCTATACGTTATGTTTAAAAAAAATATATAACATTTTTTTTTAAAATGGCGGCTAATGTAAAAATTCAAAGTGTCATAACTTTGCTAAATAAAATCCTACTAAAAAATGTCTAATGCAAAAAGTGTTTGGAATTTTAATTTGCATATAAAAGCAATTTTTAATTATTTTTTTTTTTATAAAAACCGAGTCTTACCATATATTGACCGAGACCTCGAACGAGCTTTTATGCGACTCTGCATATAGTTAATGCTCGTACGAGGTTTCTATTTAAGAAATCGACTTGAATTTTTAATACAAAATAGAGCTTTCGACTATACTTACGATACTATAAAAAAAAATTAAAAATTAAAAAATAAAAGTATTTTTTTTTCAAAACATGTTTAGTGTGATGAGTCGATCGACCCACCATACATACGCTCATGAGATTTTCAATATAGTTAAGGTCAGTGTGAGCTTATTTATACATATTTAAATTTTAATTTTTGTGACAGTATAGAATTCTTAAGCATCCTGTGTATGTTTGTTAGCAAAATCCATTTTGTCAATTTTTTGCAAAATGGCGACAAGTATTAAAATTCAATCACTTATAACTCAGTAGTGTTGAATTTCGTCAAAAAAGTCTCTATACATGAAATGTTCAGAAGCCTAAAGTTCATCAGAATAAAATATAAAAAATATATATTTTTGCTTGAAAACAAGCGATGTATCAGTTCGATCGTACCCCCATACTAGCCATTTTGAGACTTTCGAAAGAGTTAACGCTCTTAACTGTTTGGTTTCACAGATAAAAATTTAAATTTTGAGTATCGCATAGAACTAACGTGCAGCCCCTATACGTTATGTTTAAAAAAAATATATAAAATTTTTTTTCAAAATGGCGGCTAATGTAAAAATTCAAAGTGTCATAACTTTGCTAAATGAAATCCTACTAAAAAATGTCTAATGCAAAAAGTGTTTGGAATTTTAATTTGCATATAAAGGCACTTTTTAATTATTTTTTTTTTAATAAAAACCGAGTCTTACCATATATTGACCGAGACCTCGAACGAGCTTTTATGCGACTCTGCATATAGTTAATGCTCGTACGAGGTTTCTATTTAAGAAATCGACTTGAATTTTTAATACAAAATAGAGCTTTCGACTATACTTACTATACTATAAAAAAAATTTAAAAATTAAAAAATAAAAGTATTTTTTTTTCAAAACACGTTTAGTGTGATGAGTCGATCGACCCACATACATACGCTCATAAGATTTTTAATATAGTTAAGGTCAGTGTGAGCTTATTTATACATATTTAAATTTTAATTTGCGTGACAGTATAGAATTCTTAAGCATCCTGTGTATGTTTGTTAGCAAAATCCATTTTGTCAATTTTTTGCAAAATGGCGACAAGTATTAAAATTCAATCACTTATAACTCAGTAGTGTTGAATTTCGTCAAAAAAGTCTCTATACATGAAATGTTCAGAAGCCTAAAGTTCATCAGAATAAAATATAAAAAATATATATTTTTGCTTGAAAACAAGCGATGTATCAGTTCGATCGTACCCCCATACTAGCCATTTTGAGACTTTCGGAAGAGTTAACGCTCTTAACTGTTTGGTTTCGAAGATAAAAATTTAAATTTTGAGTATCGCATAGAACTAACGTGCAGCCCCTATACGTTATGTTTAAAAAAAATATATAAAATTTTTTTTCAAAATGGCGGCTAATGTAAAAATTCAAAGTGTCATAACTTTGCTAAATGAAATCCTACTAAAAAATGTCTAATGCAAAAAGTGTTTGGAATTTTAATTTGCATATAAAAGCAATTTTTAATTATTTTTTTTTTAATAAAAACCGAGTCTTACCATATATTGACCGAGACCTCGAACGAGCTTTTATGCGACTCTGCATATAGTTAATGCTCGTACGAGGTTTCTATTTTAGAAATCGACTTGAATTTTTAATACAAAATAGAGCTTTCGACTATACTTACGATACTATAAAAAAAATTAAAAATTAAAAAATAAAAGTATTTTTTTTTCAAAACACGTTTAGTGTGATGAGTCGATCGACCCACCATACATACGCTCATGAGATTTTCAATATAGTTAAGGTCAGTGTGAGCTTATTTATACATATTTAAATTTTAATTTTTGTGACAGTATAGAATTCTTAAGCATCCTGTGTATGTTTGTTAGCAAAATCCATTTTGTCAATTTTTTGCAAAATGGCGACAAGTATTAAAATTCAATCACTTATAACTCAGTAGTGTTGAATTTCGTCAAAAAAGTCTCTATACATGAAATGTTCAGAAGCCTAAAGTTCATCAGAATAAAATATAAAAAATATATAATTTTGCTTAAAAACAAGCGATGTATCAGTTCGATCGTACCCCCATACTAGCCATTTTGAGACTTTCGGAAGAGTTAACGCTCTTAACTGTTTGGTTTCAAAGATAAAAATTTAAATTTTGAGTATCGCATAGAACTAATGTGCAGCCCCTATACGTTATGCTTAAAAAAAATAAATAAATTTTTTTTTCAAAATGGCGGCTAATGTAAAAATTCAAAGTGTCATAACTTTGCTAAATGAAATCCTACTAAAAAATGTCTAATGCAAAAAGTGTTTGGAATTTTAATTTGCATATAAAAGCAATTTTTAATTATTTTTTTTTTAATAAAAACCGAGTCTTACCATATATTGACCGAGACCTCGAACGAGCTTTTATGCGACTCTGCATATAGTTAATGCTCGTACGAGGTTTCTATTTAAGAAATCGACTTGAATTTTTAATACAAAATAGAGCTTTCGACTATACTTACGATACTATAAAAAAAAATTAAAAATTAAAAAATAAAAGTATTTTTTTTTCAAAACACGTTTAGTGTGATGAGTCGATCGACCCACCATACATACGCTCATGAGATTTTCAATATAGTTAAGGTCAGTGTGAGCTTATTTATACATATTTAAATTTTAATTTTTGTGACAGTATAGAATTCTTAAGCATCCTGTGTATGTTTGTTAGCAAAATCCATTTTGTCAATTTTTTGCAAAATGGCGACAAGTATTAAAATTCAATCACTTATAACTCAGTAGTGTTGAATTTCGTCAAAAAAGTCTCTATACATGAAATGTTCAGAAGCCTAAAGTTCATCAGAATAAAATATAAAAAATATATATTTTTGCTTGAAAACAAGCGATGTATCAGTTCGATCGTACCCCCATACTAGCCATTTTGAGACTTTCGGAAGAGTTAACGCTCTTAACTGTTTGGTTTCGAAAATAAAAATTTAAATTTTGAGTATCGCATAGAACTAACGTGCAGCCCCTATACGTTATGTTTAAAAAAAATATATAAATTTTTTTTTCAAAATGGCGGCTAATGTAAAAATTCAAAGTGTCATAACTTTGCTAAATGTCATCCTACTAAAAAATGTCTAATGCAAAAAGTGTTTGGAATTTTAATTTGCATATAAAAGCAATTTTTAATTATTTTTTTTTTAATAAAAACCGAGTCTTACCATATATTGACCGAGACCTCGAACGAGCTTTTATGCGACTCTGCATATAGTTAATGCTCGTACGAGGTTTCTATTTAAGAAATCGACTTGAATTTTTATTACAAAATAGAGCTTTCGACTATACTTACGATACTATAAAAAAAAATTAAAAATTAAAAAATAAAAGTATTTTTTTTTCAAAACACGTTTAGTGTGATGAGTCGATCGACCCACCATACATACGCTCATGAGATTTTCAATATAGTTAAGGTCAGTGTGAGCTTATTTATACATATTTAAATTTTAATTTTTGTGACAGTATAGAATTCTTAAGCATCCTGTGTATGTTTGTTAGCAAAATCCATTTTGTCAATTTTTTGCAAAATGGCGACAAGTATTAAAATTCAATCACTTATAACTCAGTAGTGTTAAATTTCGTCAAAAAAGTCTCTATACATGAAATGTTCAGAAGCCTAAAGTTCATCAGAATAAAATATAAAAAATATATATTTTTGCTTGAAAACAAGCGATGTATCAGTGCGATCGTACCCCCATACTAGCAATTTTGAGACTTTCGGAAGAGTTAACGCTCTTACCTGTTTGGTTTCGAAGATAAAAATTTAAATTTTGAGTATCGCATAGAACTAACATGCAGCCCCTATACGTTATGTTTAAAAAAAATATATAAAATTTTTTTTCAAAATGGCGGCTAATGTAAAAATTTAAAGTGTCATAACTTTGCTAAATGAAATCCTACTAAAAAATGTCTTATGCAAAAAGTGTTTGGAATTTTAATTTGCATATAAAAGCAATTTTTAATTATTTTTTTGTTAATAAAAACCGATTCTTACCATATATTGACCGAGACCTCGAACGAGCTTTTATGCGACTCTGCATATAGTTAATGCTCGTACGAGGTTTCTATTTAAGAAATCGACTTGAATTTTTAATACAAAATAGAGCTTTCGACTATACTTACGATACTATAAAAAAAATTAAAAATTAAAAAATAAAAGTATTTTTTTTTCAAAACACGTTTAGTGTGATGAGTCGATCGACCCACCATACATACGCTCATGAGATTTTCAATATAGTTAAGGTCAGTGTGAGCTTATTTATACATATTTAAATTTTAATTTTTGTGACAGTATAGAATTCTTAAGCATCCTGTGTATGTTTGTTAGCAAAATCCATTTTGTCAATTTTTTGCAAAATGGCGACAAGTATTAAAATTCAATCACTTATAACTCAGTAGTGTTGAATTTCGTCAAAAAAGTCTCTATACATGAAATGTTCAGAAGCCTAAAGTTTATCAGAATAAAATATAAAAAATATATATTTTTGCTTAAAAACAAGCGATGTATCAGTTCGATCGTACCCCCATACTAGCCATTTTGAGACTTTCGGAAGAGTTAACGCTCTTAACTGTTTGGTTTGAAGATAAAAATTTAAATTTTGAGTATCGCATAGAACTAACGTGCAGCCCCTATACGTTATGTTTAAAAAAAATATATAACATTTTTTTTCAAAATTGCGGCTAATGTAAAAATTCAAAGTGTCATAACTTTGCTAAATGAAATCCTACTAAAAAATGTCTAATGCAAAAAGTGTTTGGAATTTTAATTTGCATATAAAAGCAATTTTTAATTATTTTTTTTTTTATAAAAACCGAGTCTTACCATATATTGACCGAGACCTCGAACGAGCTTTTATGCGACTCTGCATATAGTTAATGCTCGTACGAGGTTTCTATTTAAGAAATCGACTTAAATTTTTAATACAAAATAGAGCTTTCGACTATACTTACGATACTATAAAAAAAAATTAAAAATTAAAAAATAAAAGTATTTTTTTTTCAAAACACGTTTAGTGTGATGAGTCGATCGACCCACCATACATACGCTCATGAGATTTTCAATATAGAGTAGGTCAGTGTGAGCTTATTTATACATATTTAAATTTTAATTTTTGTGACAGTATAGAATTCTTAAGCATCCTGTGTATGTTTGTTAGCAAAATCCATTTTGTCAATTTTTTGCAAAATGGCGACAAGTATTAAAATTCAATCACTTATAACTCAGTAGTGTTGAATTTCGTCAAAAAAGTCTCTATACATGAAATGTTCAGAAGCCTAAAGTTCATCAGAATAAAATATAAAAAATATATATTTTTGCTTGAAAACAAGCGATGTATCAGTTCGATCGTACCCCCATACTAGCCATTTTGAGACTTTCGGAAGAGTTAACGCTCTTAACTGTTTGGTTTCGAAGATAAAAATTTAAATTTTGAGTATCGCATAGAACTAACGTGCAGCCCCTATACGTTATGTTTAAAAAAAATATATAACATTTTTTTTCAAAATGGCGGCTAATGTAAAAATTCAAAGTGTCATAACTTTGCTAAATGTCTTCCTACTAAAAAATGTCTAATGCAAAAAGTGTTTGGAATTTTAATTTGCATATAAAAGCAATTTTTAATTATTTTTTTTTTAATAAAAACCGAGTCTTACCATATATTGACCGAGACCTCGAACGAGCTTTTATGCGACTCTGCATATAGTTAATGCTCGTACGAGGTTTCTATTTAAGAAATCGACTTGAATTTTTAATACAAAATAGAGCTTTCGACTATACTTACGATACTATAAAAAAAAATTAAAAATTAAAAAATAAAAGTATTTTTTTTTCAAAACACGTTTAGTGTGATGAGTCGATCGACCCACCATACATACGCTCATGAGATTTGTAATATAGTTAAGGTCAGTGTGAGCTTATTTATACATATTTAAATTTTAATTTTTGTGACAGTATAGAATTCTTAAGCATCCTGTGTATGTTTGTTAGCAAAATCCATTTTGTCAATTTTTTGCAAAATGGCGACAAGTATTAAAATTCAATCACTTATAACTCAGTAGTGTTAAATTTCGTCAAAAAAGTCTCTTTACATGAAATGTTCAGAAGCCTAAAGTTCATCAGAATAAAATATAAAAAATATATATTTTTGCTTGAAAACAAGCGATGTATCAGTGCGATCGTACCCCCATACTAGCAATTTTGAGACTTTCGGAAGAGTTAACGCTCTTAACTGTTTGGTTTCGAAGATAAAAATTTAAATTTTGAGTATCGCATAGAACTAACATGCAGCCCCTATACGTTATGTTTAAAAAAAATATATAAAATTTTTTTTCAAAATGGCGGCTAATGTAAAAATTCAAAGTGTCATAACTTTGCTAAATGAAATCCTACTAAAAAATGTCTAATGCAAAAAGTGTTTGGAATTTTAATTTGCATATAAAAGCAATTTTTAATTATTTTTTTTTTAATAAAAACCGAGTCTTACCATATATTGACCGAGACCTCGAACGAGCTTTTATGCGACTCTGCATATAGTTAATGCTCGTACGAGGTTTCTATTTAATAAATCGACTTGAATTTTTAATACAAAATAGAGCTTTCGACTATACTTACGATACTATAAAAAAAAATTTAAAATTAAAAAATAAAAGTATTTTTTTTTCAAAACACGTTTAGTGTGATGAGTCGATCGACCCACCATACATACGCTCATGAGATTTTCAATATAGTTAAGGTCAGTGTGAGCTTATTTATACATATTTAAATTTTAATTTTTGTGACAGTATAGAATTCTTAAGCATCCTGTGTATGTTTGTTAGCAAAATCCATTTTGTCAATTTTTTGCAAAATGGCGACAAGTATTAAAATTCAATCACTTATAACTCAGTAGTGTTGAATTTCGTCAAAAAAGTCTCTATACATGAAATGTTCAGAAGCCTAAAGTTCATCAGAATAAAATATAAAAAATATATATTTTTGCTTGAAAACAAGCGATGTATCAGTTCGATCGTACCCCCATACTAGCCATTTTGAGACTTTCGGAAGAGTTAACGCTCTTAACTGTTTGGTTTCGAAGATAAAAATTTAAATTTTGAGTATCGCATAGAACTAACGTGCAGCCCCTATACGTTATGTTTAAAAAAAATATATAAAAATTTTTTTCAAAATGGCGGCTAATGTAAAAATTCAAAGTGTCATAACTTTGCTAAATGAAATCCTACTAAAAAATGTCTAATGCAAAAAGTGTTTGGAATTTTAATTTGCATATAAAAGCAATTTTTTATTATTTTTTTTTTAATAAAAACCGAGTCTTACCATATATTGACCGAGACCTCGAACGAGCTTTTATGCGACTCTGCATATAGTTAATGCTCGTACGAGGTTTCTATTTAAGAAATCGACTTGAATTTTTAATACAAAATAGAGCTTTCGACTATACTTACGATACTATAAAAAAAAATTAAAAATTAAAAAATAAAAGTATTTTTTTTTCAAAACACGTTTAGTGTGATGAGTCGATCGACCCACCATACATACGCTCATGAGATTTGTAATATAGTTAAGGTCAGTGTGAGCTTATTTATACATATTTAAATTTTAATTTTTGTGACAGTATAGAATTCTTAAGCATCCTGTGTATGTTTGTTAGCAAAATCCATTTTGTCAATTTTTTGCAAAATGGCGACAAGTATTAAAATTCAATCACTTATAACTCAGTAGTGTTAAATTTCGTCAAAAAAGTCTCTATAGATGAAATGTTCAGAAGCCTAAAGTTCATCAGAATAAAATATAAAAAATATATATTTTTGCTTGAAAACAAGCGATGTATCAGTTCGATCGTACCCCCATACTAGCCCTTTTGAGACTTTCGGAAGAGTTAACGCTCTTAACTGTTTGGTTTCGAAGATAAAAATTTAAATTTTGAGTATCGCATAGAACTAACGTGCAGCCCCTATACGTTATGTTTAAAAAAAATATATAAATTTATTTTTCAAAATGGCGGCTAATGTAAAAATTCAAAGTGTCATAACTTTGCTAAATGAAATCCTACTAAAGAATGTCTAATGCAAAAAGTGTTTGGAATTTTAATTTGCATATAAAAACAATTTTTAATTATTTTTTTTTTTAAAAAACCGAGTCTTACCATATATTGACCGAGACCTCGAACGAGCTTTTATGCGACTCTGCATATAGTTAATGCTCGTACGAGGTTTTTATTTAAGAAATCGACTTGAATTTTTAATACAAAATAGAGCTTTCGACTATACTTACTATACTATAAAAAAAAATTAAAAATTAAAATATAAAAGTATTTTTTTTTCAAAACACGTTTAGTGTGATGAGTCGATCGACCCACCATACATACGCTCATAAGATTTTTAATATAGTTAAGGTCAGTGTGAGCTTATTTATACATATTTAAATTTTAATTTTTGTGACAGTATAGAATTCTTAAGCAGCCTGTGTATGTTTGTTAGAAAAATCCATTTTGTCAATTTTTTGCAAAATGGCGACAAGTATTAAAATTCAATCACTTATAACTCAGTAGTGTTGAATTTCGTCAAAAAAGTCTCTATACATGAAATGTTCAGAAGCCTAAAGTTCATCAGAATAAAATATAAAAAATATATATTTTTGCTTGAAAACAAGCGATGTATCAGTTCGATCGTACCCCCATACTAGCCATTTTGAGACTTTCGGAAGAGTTAACGCTCTTAACTGTTTGGTTTCGAAGATAAAAATTTAAATTTTGAGTATCGCATAGAACTAACGTGCAGCCCCTATACGTTATGTTTAAAAAAAATATATAAATTTTTTTTTCAAAATGGCGGCTAATGTAAAAATTCAAAGTGTCATAACTTTGCTAAATGAAATCCTACTAAAAAATGTCTAATGCAAAAAGTGTTTGGAATTTTAATGTGCATATAAAAGCAATTTTTAATTATTTTTTTTTTAATAAAAACCGAGTCTTACCATATATTGACCGAGACCTCGAACGAGCTTTTATGCGACTCTGCATATAGTTAATGCTCGTACGAGGTTTCTATTTAAGAAATCGACTTGAATTTTTAATACAAAATAGAGCTTTCGACTATACTTACGATACTATAAAAAAAAATTAAAAATTAAAAAATAAAAGTATTTTTTTTTCAAAACACGTTTAGTGTGATGAGTCGATCGACCCACCATACATACGCTCATGAGATTTTCAATATAGTTAAGGTCAGTGTGAGCTTATTTATACATATTTAAATTTTAATTTTTGTGACAGTATAGAATTCTTAAGCATCCTGTGTATGTTTGTTAGCAAAATCCATTTTGTCAATTTTTTGCAAAATGGCGACAAGTATTAAAATTCAATCACTTATAACTCAGTAGTGTTGAATTTTGTCAAAAAAGTCTCTATACATGAAATGTTCAGAAGCCTAAAGTTCATCAGAATAAAATATAAAAAATATATATTTTTGCTTGAAAACAAGCGATGTATCAGTTCGATCGTACCCCCATACTAGCCATTTTGAGACTTTCGGAAGAGTTAACGCTCTTAACTGTTTGGTTTCGAAGATAAAAATTTAAATTTTGAGTATCGCATAGAACTAACGTGCAGCCCCTATACGTTATGTTTAAAAAAAATATATAAATTTTTTTTTCAAAATGGCGGCTAATGTAAAAATTCAAAGTGTCATAACTTTGCTAAATGAAATCCTACTAAAAAATGTCTAATGCAAAAAGTGTTTGGAATTTTAATTTGCATATAAAATGAAATTTTTAATTATTTTTTTTTTAATAAAAACCGAGTCTTACCATATATTGACCGAGACCTCGAACGAGCTTTTATGCGACTCTGCATATAGTTAATGCTCGTTCGAGGTTTCAATTTTAGAAATCGACTTGAATTTTTAATACAAAATAGAGCTTTCGACTATACTTACGATACTATAAAAAAAAATTAAAAATTAAAAAATAAAAGTATTTTTTTTTCAAAACACGTTTAGTGTGATGAGTCGATCGACCCACCATACATACGCTCATGAGATTTTCAATATAGTTAAGGTCAGTGTGAGCTTATTTATACATATTTAAATTTTAATTTTTGTGACAGTATAGAATTCTTAAGCATCCTGTGTATGTTTGTTAGCAAAATCCATTTTGTCAATTTTTTGCAAAATGGCGACAAGTATTAAAATTCAATCACTTATAACTCAGTAGTGTTGAATTTCGTCAAAAAAGTCTCTATACATGAAATGTTCAGAAGCCTAAAGTTCATCAGAATAAAATATAAAAAATATATATTTTTGCTTGAAAACAAGCGATGTATCAGTGCGATCGTACCCCCATACTAGCCATTTTGAGACTTTCGGAAGAGTTAACGCTCTTAACTGTTTGGTTTCGAAGATAAAAATTTAAATTTTGAGTATCGCATAGAACTAACGTGCAGCCCCTATACGTTATGTTTAAAAAAAATATATAAAATTTTTTTTCAAAATGGCGGCTAATGTAAAAATTCAAAGTGTCATAACTTTGCTAAATGAAATCCTACTAAAAAATGTCTAATGCAAAAAGTGTTTGGAATTTTAATTTGCATATAAAAGCACTTTTAAATTATTTTTTTTTTAATAAAAACCGAGTCTTAATATATATTGACCGAGACCTCGAACGAGCTTTTATGCGACTCTGCATATAGTTAATGCTCGTACGAGGTTTCTATTTAAGAAATCGACTTAAATTTTTAATACAAAATAGAGCTTTCGACTATACTTACGATACTATAAAAAAAAATTAAAAATTAAGAAATAAAAGTATTTTTTTTTCAAAACACGTTTAGTGTGATGAGTCGATCGACCCACCATACATACGCTCATGAGATTTTCAATATAGTTAAGGTCAGTGTGAGCTTATTTATACATATTTAAATTTTAATTTTTGTGACAGTATAGAATTCTTAAGCATCCTGTGTATGTTTGTTAGCAAAATCCATTTTGTCAATTTTTTGCAAAATGGCGACAAGTATTAAAATTCAATCACTTATAACTCAGTAGTGTTAAATTTCGTCAAAAAAGTCTCTAAACATGAAATGTTCAGAAGCCTAAAGTTCATCAGAATAAAATATAAAAAATATATATTTTTGCTTGAAAACAAGCGATGTATCAGTGCGATCGTACCCCCATACTAGCAATTTTGAGACTTTCGGAAGAGTTAACGCTCTTAACTGTTTGGTTTCGAAGATAAAAATTTAAATTTTGAGTATCGCATAGAACTAACATGCAGCCCCTATACGTTATGTTTAAAAAAAATATATAAAATTTTTTTTCAAAATGGCGGCTAATGTAAAAATTCAAAGTGTCATAACTTTGCTAAATGTCTTCCTACTAAAAAATGTCTAATGCAAAAAGTGTTTGGAATTTTAATTTGCATATAAAAGCAATTTTTAATTATTTTTTTTTTAATAAAAACCGAGTCTTACCATATATTGACCGAGACCTCGAACGAGCTTTTATGCGACTCTGCATATAGTTAATGCTCGTACGAGGTTTCTATTTAAGAAATCGACTTGAATTTTTAATACAAAATAGAGCTTTCGACTATACTTACGATACTATAAAAAAAAATTTAAAATTAAAAAATAAAAGTATTTTTTTTTCAAAACACGTTTAGTGTGATGAGTCGATCGACCCACCATACATACGCTCATGAGATTTTCAATATAGTTAAGGTCAGTGTGAGCTTATTTATACATATTTAAATTTTAATTTTTGTGACAGTATAGAATTCTTAAGCATCCTGTGTATGTTTGTTAGCAAAATCCATTTTGTC
This sequence comes from Plectrocnemia conspersa, assembly GCF_051122295.1. NCBI lineage: Eukaryota > Metazoa > Arthropoda > Insecta > Trichoptera > Polycentropodidae > Plectrocnemia > Plectrocnemia conspersa. The sequence goes on along the minus strand of NW_028277183.1, from coordinate 430,438 downwards.
AATTTTTTGCAAAATGGCGACAAGTATTAAAATTCAATCACTTATAACTCAGTAGTGTTGAATTTCGTCAAAAAAGTCTCTATACATGAAATGTTCAGAAGCCTAAAGTTCATCAGAATAAAATATAAAAAATATATATTTTTGCTTGAAAACAAGCGATGTATCAGTTCGATCGTACCCCCATACTAGCCATTTTGAGACTTTCGGAAGAGTTAACGCTCTTAACTGTTTGGTTTCGAAGATAAAAATTTAAATTTTGAGTATCGCATAGAACTAACGTGCAGCCCCTATACGTTATGTTTAAAAAAAATATATAAAAATTTTTTTCAAAATGGCGGCTAATGTAAAAATTCAAAGTGTCATAACTTTGCTAAATGAAATCCTACTAAAAAATGTCTAATGCAAAAAGTGTTTGGAATTTTAATTTGCATATAAAAGCAATTTTTAATTATTTTTTTTTTAATAAAAACCGAGTCTTACCATATATTGACCGAGACCTCGAACGAGCTTTTATGCGACTCTGCATATAGTTAATGCTCGTACGAGGTTTCTATTTAAGAAATCGACTTGAATTTTTTATACAAAATAGAGCTTTCGACTATACTTACGATACTATAAAAAAAAATTAAAAATTAAAAAATAAAAGTATTTTTTTTTCAAAACACGTTTAGTGTGATGAGTCGATCGACCCACCATACATACGCTCATGAGATTTGTAATATAGTTAAGGTCAGTGTGAGCTTATTTATACATATTTAAATTTTAATTTTTGTGACAGTATAGAATTCTTAAGCATCCTGTGTATGTTTGTTAGCAAAATCCATTTTGTCAATTTTTTGCAAAATGGCGACAAGTATTAAAATTCAATCACTTATAACTCAGTAGTGTTAAATTTCGTCAAAAAAGTCTCTATAGATGAAATGTTCAGAAGCCTAAAGTTCATCAGAATAAAATATAAAAAATATATATTTTTGCTTGAAAACAAGCGATGTATCAGTTCGATCGTACCCCCATACTAGCCCTTTTGAGACTTTCGGAAGAGTTAACGCTCTTAACTGTTTGGTTTCGAAGATAAAAATTTAAATTTTGAGTATCGCATAGAACTAACGTGCAGCCCCTATACGTTATGTTTAAAAAAAATATATAAATTTATTTTTCAAAATGGCGGCTAATGTAAAAATTCAAAGTGTCATAACTTTGCTAAATGAAATCCTACTAAAGAATGTCTAATGCAAAAAGTGTTTGGAATTTTAATTTGCATATAAAAACAATTTTTAATTTTTTTTTTTTTTAAAAAACCGAGTCTTACCATATATTGACCGAGACCTCGAACGAGCTTTTATGCGACTCTGCATATAGTTAATGCTCGTACGAGGTTTTTATTTAAGAAATCGACTTGAATTTTTAATACAAAATAGAGCTTTCGACTATACTTACTATACTATAAAAAAAAATTAAAAATTAAAATATAAAAGTATTTTTTTTTCAAAACACGTTTAGTGTGATGAGTCGATCGACCCACCATACATACGCTCATAAGATTTTTAATATAGTTAAGGTCAGTGTGAGCTTATTTATACATATTTAAATTTTAATTTTTGTGACAGTATAGAATTCTTAAGCAGCCTGTGTATGTTTGTTAGAAAAATCCATTTTGTCAATTTTTTGCAAAATGGCGACAAGTATTAAAATTCAATCACTTATAACTCAGTAGTGTTGAATTTCGTCAAAAAAGTCTCTATACATGAAATGTTCAGAAGCCTAAAGTTCATCAGAATAAAATATAAAAAATATATATTTTTGCTTGAAAACAAGCGATGTATCAGTTCGATCGTACCCCCATACTAGCCATTTTGAGACTTTCGGAAGAGTTAACGCTCTTAACTGTTTGGTTTCGAAGATAAAAATTTAAATTTTGAGTATCGCATAGAACTAACGTGCAGCCCCTATACGTTATGTTTAAAAAAAATATATAAATTTTTTTTTCAAAATGGCGGCTAATGTAAAAATTCAAAGTGTCATAACTTTGCTAAATGAAATCCTACTAAAAAATGTCTAATGCAAAAAGTGTTTGGAATTTTAATTTGCATATAAAAGCAATTTTTAATTATTTTTTTTTTAATAAAAACCGAGTCTTACCATATATTGACCGAGACCTCGAACGAGCTTTTATGCGACTCTGCATATAGTTAATGCTCGTACGAGGTTTCTATTTAAGAAATCGACTTGAATTTTTAATACAAAATAGAGCTTTCGACTATACTTACGATACTATAAAAAAAAATTTAAAATTAAAAAATAAAAGTATTTTTTTTTCAAAACACGTTTAGTGTGATGAGTCGATCGACCCACCATACATACGCTCATGAGATTTTCAATATAGTTAAGGTCAGTGTGAGCTTATTTATACATATTTAAATTTTAATTTTTGTGACAGTATAGAATTCTTAAGCATCCTGTGTATGTTTGTTAGCAAAATCCATTTTGTCAATTTTTTGCAAAATGGCGACAAGTATTAAAATTCAATCACTTATAACTCAGTAGTGTTGAATTTCGTCAAAAAAGTCTCTATACATGAAATGTTCAGAAGCCTAAAGTTCATCAGAATAAAATATAAAAAATATATATTTTTGCTTGAAAACAAGCGATGTATCAGTGCGATCGTACCCCCATACTAGCCATTTTGAGACTTTCGGAAGAGTTAACGCTCTTAACTGTTTGGTTTCGAAGATAAAAATTTAAATTTTGAGTATCGCATAGAACTAACGTGCAGCCCCTATACGTTATGTTTAAAAAAAATATATAAAATTTTTTTTCAAAATGGCGGCTAATGTAAAAATTCAAAGTGTCATAACTTTGCTAAATGAAATCCTACTAAAAAATGTCTAATGCAAAAAGTGTTTGGAATTTTAATTTGCATATAAAAGCACTTTTAAATTATTTTTTTTTTAATAAAAACCGAGTCTTACCATATATTGACCGAGACCTCGAACGAGCTTTTATGCGACTCTGCATATAGTTAATGCTCGTACGAGGTTTCTATTTAAGAAATCGACTTGAATTTTTAATACAAAATAGAGCTTTCGACTATACTTACGATACTATAAAAAAAAATTAAAAATTAAAAAATAAAAGTATTTTTTTTTCAAAACACGTTTAGTGTGATGAGTCGATCGACCCACCATACATACGCTCATGAGATTTTTAATATAGTTAAGGTCAGTGTGAGCTTATTTATACATATTTAAATTTTAATTTTTGTGACAGTATAGCATTCTTAAGCATCCTGTGTATGTTTGTTAGCAAAATCCATTTTGTCCATTTTTTGCAAAATGGCGACAAGTATTAAAATTCAATCACTTATAACTCAGTAGTGTTAAATTTCGTCAAAAAAGTCTCTATACATGAAATGTTCAGAAGCCTTAAGTTCATCAGAATAAAATATAAAAAATATATATTTTTGCTTGAAAACAAGCGATGTATCAGTTCGATCGTACCCCCATACTAGCCATTTTGAGACTTTCGGAAGAGTTAACGCTGTTAACTGTTTGGTTTTGAAGATAAAAATTTAAATTTTGAGTATCGCATAGAACTAACGTGCAGCCCCTATACGTTATGTTTAAAAAAAATATATAAAATTTTTTTTCAAAATGGCGGCTAATGTAAAAATTCAAAGTGTCATAACTTTGCTAAATGAAATCCTACTAAAAAATGTCTAATGCAAAAAGTGTTTGGAATTTTAATTTGCATATAAAAGCAATTTTTAATTATTTTTTTTTTAATAAAAACCGAGTCTTATTATATATTGACCGAGACCTCGAACGAGCTTTTATGCGACTCTGCATATAGTTAATGCTCGTACGAGGTTTCTATTTAAGAAATCGACTTGAATTTTTAATACAAAATAGAGCTTTCGACTATACTTACGATACTATAAAAAAAAATTAAAAATTAAAAAATAAAAGTATTTTTTTTTCAAAACACGTTTAGTGTGATGAGTCGATCGACCCACCATACATACGCTCATGAGATTTTCAATATAGTTAAGGTCAGTGTGAGCTTATTTATACATATTTAAATTTTAATTTTTGTGACAGTATAGAATTCTTAAGCATCCTGTGTATGTTTGTTAGCAAAATCCATTTTGTCAATTTTTTGCAAAATGGCGACAAGTATTAAAATTCAATCACTTATAACTCAGTAGTGTTGAATTTCGTCAAAAAAGTCTCTATACATGAAATGTTCAGAAGCCTAAAGTTCATCAGAATAAAATATAAAAAATATATATTTTTGCTTGAAAATAAGCGATGTATCAGTTCGATCGTACCCCCATACTAGCCATTTTGAGACTTTCGGAAGAGTTAACGCTCTTAACTGTTTGGTTTCGAAGATAAAAATTTAAATTTTAAGTATCGCATAGAACTAACGTGCAGCCCCTATACGTTATGTTTAAAAAAAATATATAAAATTTTTTTTCAAAATGGCGGCTAATGTAAAAATTCAAAGTGTCATAACTTTGCTAAATGAAATCCTACTAAAAAATGTCTAATGCAAAAAGTGTTTGGAATTTTAATTTGCAGATAAAAGCAATTTTTAATTATTTTTTTTTAATAAAAACCGAGTCTTACCATATATTGACCGAGACCTCGAACGAGCTTTTATGCGACTCTGCATATAGTTAATGCTTGTACGAGGTTTCTATTTAAGAAATCGACTTGAATTTTTAATACAAAATAGAGCTTTCGACTATACTTACGATACTATAAAAAAAAATTAAAAATTAAAAAATAAAAGTATTTTTTTTTCAAAACACGTTTAGTGTGATGAGTCGATCGACCCACCATACATACGCTCATGAGATTTTCAATATAGTTAAGGTCAGTGTGAGCTTATTTATACATATTTAAATTTTAATTTTTGTGACAGTATAGAATTCTTAAGCATCCTGTGTATGTTTGTTAGCAAAATCCATTTTGTCAATTTTTTGCAAAATGGCGACAAGTATTAAAATTCAATCACTTATAACTCAGTAGTGTTGAATTTTGTCAAAAAAGTCTCTATACATGAAATGTTCAGAAGCCTAAAGTTCATCAGAATAAAATATAAAAAATATATATTTTTGCTTGAAAACAAGCGATGTATCAGTTCGATCGTACCCCCATACTAGCCATTTTGAGACTTTCGGAAGAGTTAACGCTCTTAACTGTTTGGTTTCGAAGATAAAAATTTAAATTTTGAGTATCGCATAGAACTAACGTGCAGCCCCTATACGTTATGTTTAAAAAAAATATATAACATTTTCTTTCAAAATGGCGGCTAATGTAAAAATTCAAAGTGTCATAACTTTGCTAAATGTCTTCCTACTAAAAAATGTCTAATGCAAAAAGTGTTTGGAATTTTAATTTGCATATAAAAGCAATTTTTAATTATTTTTTTTTTAATAAAAACCGAGTCTTACCATATATTGACCGAGACCTCGAACGAGCTTTTATGCGACTCTGCATATAGTTAATGCTCGTACGAGGTTTCTATTTAAGAAATCGACTTGAATTTTTAATACAAAATAGAGCTTTCGACTATACTTACGATACTATAAAAAAAAATTAAAAATTAAAAAATAAAAGTATTTTTTTTTCAAAACACGTTTAGTGTGATGAGTCGATCGACCCACCATACATACGCTCATGAGATTTGTAATATAGTTAAGGTCAGTGTGAGCTTATTTATACATATTTAAATTTTAATTTTTGTGACAGTATAGAATTCTTAAGCATCCTGTGTATGTTTGTTAGCAAAATCCATTTTGTCAATTTTTTGCAAAATGGCGACAAGTATTAAAATTCAATCACTTATAACTCAGTAGTGTTAAATTTCGTCAAAAAAGTCTCTTTACATGAAATGTTCAGAAGCCTAAAGTTCATCAGAATAAAATATAAAAAATATATATTTTTGCTTGAAAACAAGCGATGTATCAGTGCGATCGTACCCCCATACTAGCAATTTTGAGACTTTCGGAAGAGTTAACGCTCTTAACTGTTTGGTTTCGAAGATAAAAATTTAAATTTTGAGTATCGCATAGAACTAACATGCAGCCCCTATACGTTATGTTTAAAAAAAATATATAAAATTTTTTTTCAAAATGGCGGCTAATGTAAAAATTCAAAGTGTCATAACTTTGCTAAATGAAATCCTACTAAAAAATGTCTAATGCAAAAAGTGTTCGGAATTTTAATTTGCATATAAAAGCAATTTTTAATTATTTTTTTTTTTAATAAAAACCGAGTCTTACCATATATTGACCGAGACCTCGAACGAGCTTTTATGCGACTCTGCATATAGTTAATGCTCGTACGAGGTTTCTATTTAAGAAATCGACTTGAATTTTTAATACAAAATAGAGCTTTCGACTATACTTACGATACTATAAAAAAAAATTTAAAATTAAAAAATAAAAGTATTTTTTTTTCAAAACACGTTTAGTGTGATGAGTCGATCGACCCACCATACATACGCTCATGAGATTTTCAATATAGTTAAGGTCAGTGTGAGCTTATTTATACATATTTAAATTTTAATTTTTGTGACAGTATAGAATTCTTAAGCATCCTGTGTATGTTTGTTAGCAAAATCCATTTTGTCAATTTTTTGCAAAATGGCGACAAGTATTAAAATTCAATCACTTATAACTCAGTAGTGTTGAATTTCGTCAAAAAAGTCTCTATACATGAAATGTTCAGAAGCCTAAAGTTCATCAGAATAAAATATAAAAAATATATATTTTTGCTTGAAAACAAGCGATGTATCAGTTCGATCGTACCCCCATACTAGCCATTTTGAGACTTTCGGAAGAGTTAACGCTCTTAACTGTTTGGTTTCGAAGATAAAAATTTAAATTTTGAGTATCGCATAGAACTAACGTGCAGCCCCTATACGTTATGTTTAAAAAAAATATATAAAAATTTTTTTCAAAATGGCGGCTAATGTAAAAATTCAAAGTGTCATAACTTTGCTAAATGAAATCCTACTAAAAAATGTCTAATGCAAAAAGTGTTTGGAATTTTAATTTGCATATAAAAGCAATTTTTAATTATTTTTTTTTTAATAAAAACCGAGTCTTACCATATATTGACCGAGACCTCGAACGAGCTTTTATGCGACTCTGCATATAGTTAATGCTCGTACGAGGTTTCTATATAAGAAATCGACTTGAATTTTTAATACAAAATAGAGCTTTCGACTATACTTACGATACTATAAAAAAAAATTAAAAATTAAAAAATAAAAGTATTTTTTTTTCAAAACACGTTTAGTGTGATGAGTCGATCGACCCACCATACATACGCTCATGAGATTTGTAATATAGTTAAGGTCAGTGTGAGCTTATTTATACATATTTAAATTTTAATTTTTGTGACAGTATAGAATTCTTAAGCATCCTGTGTATGTTTGTTAGCAAAATCCATTTTGTCAATTTTTTGCAAAATGGCGACAAGTATTAAAATTCAATCACTTATAACTCAGTAGTGTTGAATTTCGTCAAAAAAGTCTCTATACATGAAATGTTCAGAAGCCTAAAGTTCATCAGAATAAAATATAAAAAATATATATTTTTGCTTGAAAACAAGCGATGTATCAGTTCGATCGTACCCCCATACTAGCCATTTTGAGACTTTCGGAAGATTTAACGCTCTTAACTGTTTGGTTTCGAAGATAAAAATTTAAATTTTGAGTATCGCATAGAACTAACGTGCAGCCCCTATACGTTATGTTTAAAAAAAATATATAAATTTTTTTTTCAAAATGGCGGCTAATGTAAAAATTCAAAGTGTCATAACTTTGCTAAATGAAATCCTACTAAAAAATGTCTAATGCAAAAAGTGTTTGGAATTTTAATTTGCATATAAAAGCAATTTTTAATTATTTTTTTTTTAATAAAAACCGAGTCTTACCATATATTGACCGAGACCTCGAACGAGCTTTTATGCGACTCTGCATATAGTTAATGCTCGTACGAGGTTTCTATTTAAGAAATCGACTTGAATTTTTAATACAAAATAGAGCTTTCGACTATACTTACGATACTATAAAAAAAAATTAAAAATTAAAAAATAAAAGTATTTTTTTTTCAAAACACGTTTAGTGTGATGAGTCGATCGACCCACCATACATACGCTCATGAGATTTTCAATATAGTTAAGGTCAGTGTGAGCTTATTTATACATATTTAAATTTTAATTTTTGTGACAGTATAGAATTCTTAAGCATCCTGTGTATGTTTGTTAGCAAAATCCATTTTGTCAATTTTTTGCAAAATGGCGACAAGTATTAAAATTCAATCACTTATAACTCAGTAGTGTTGAATTTTGTCAAAAAAGTCTCTATACATGAAATGTTCAGAAGCCTAAAGTTCATCAGAATAAAATATAAAAAATATATATTTTTGCTTGAAAACAAGCGATGTATCAGTTCGATCGTACCCCCATACTAGCCATTTTGAGACTTTCGGAAGAGTTAACGCTCTTAACTGTTTGGTTTCGAAGATAAAAATTTAAATTTTGAGTATCGCATAGAACTAACGTGCAGCCCCTATACGTTATGTTTAAAAAAAATATATAAATTTTTTTTTCAAAATGGCGGCTAATGTAAAAATTCAAAGTGTCATAACTTTGCTAAATAAAATCCTACTAAAAAATGTCTAATGCAAAAAGTGTTTGGAATTTTAATTTGCATATAAAATGAAATTTTTAATTATTTTTTTTTTAATAAAAACCGAGTCTTACCATATATTGACCGAGACCTCGAACGAGCTTTTATGCGACTCTGCATATAGTTAATGCTCGTACGAGGTTTCAATTTTAGAAATCGACTTGAATTTTTAATACAAAATAGAGCTTTCGACTATACTTACGATACTATAAAAAAAAATTAAAAATTAAAAAATAAAAGTATTTTTTTTTCAAAACACGTTTAGTGTGATGAGTCGATCGACCCACCATACATACGCTCATGAGATTTTCAATATAGTTAAGGTCAGTGTGAGCTTATTTATACATATTTAAATTTTAATTTTTGTGACAGTATAGAATTCTTAAGCATCCTGTGTATGTTTGTTAGCAAAATCCATTTTGTCAATTTTTTGCAAAATGGCGACAAGTATTAAAATTCAATCACTTATAACTCAGTAGTGTTGAATTTCGTCAAAAAAGTCTCTATACATGAAATGTTCAGAAGCCTAAAGTTCATCAGAATAAAATATAAAAAATATATATTTTTGCTTGAAAACAAGCGATGTATCAGTGCGATCGTACCCCCATACTAGCCATTTTGAGACTTTCGGAAGAGTTAACGCTCTTAACTGTTTGGTTTCGAAGATAAAAATTTAAATTTTGAGTATCGCATAGAACTAACGTGCAGCCCCTATACGTTATGTTTAAAAAAAATATATAAAATTTTTTTTCAAAATGGCGGCTAATGTAAAAATTCAAAGTGTCATAACTTTGCTAAATGAAATCCTACTAAAAAATGTCTAATGCAAAAAGTGTTTGGAATTTTAATTTGCATATAAAAGCACTTTTAAATTATTTTTTTTTTAATAAAAACCGAGTCTTACCATATATTGACCGAGACCTCGAACGAGCTTTTATGCGACTCTGCATATAGTTAATGCTCGTACGAGGTTTCTATTTAAGAAATCGACTTGAATTTTTAATACAAAATAGAGCTTTCGACTATACTTACGATACTATAAAAAAAAATTAAAAATTAAAAAATAAAAGTATTTTTTTTTCAAAACACGTTTAGTGTGATGAGTCGATCGACCCACCATACATACGCTCATGAGATTTTCAATATAGTTAAGGTCAGTGTGAGCTTATTTATACATATTTAAATTTTAATTTTTGTGACAGTATAGAATTCTTAAGCATCCTGTGTATGTTTGTTAGCAAAATCCATTTTGTCCATTTTTTGCAAAATGGCGACAAGTATTAAAATTCAATCACTTATAACTCAGTAGTGTTAAATTTCGTCAAAAAAGTCTCTATACATGAAATGTTCAGAAGCCTTAAGTTCATCAGAATAAAATATAAAAAATATATATTTTTGCTTGAAAACAAGCGATGTATCAGTTCGATCGTACCCCCATACTAGCCATTTTGAGACTTTCGGAAGAGTTAACGCTGTTAACTGTTTGGTTTTGAAGATAAAAATTTAAATTTTGAGTATCGCATAGAACTAACGTGCAGCCCCTATACGTTATGTTTAAAAAAAATATATAAATTTTTTTTTCAAAATGGCGGCTAATGTAAAAATTCAAAGTGTCATAACTTTGCTAAATGAAATCCTACTAAAAAATGTCTAATGCAAAAAGTGTTTGGAATTTTAATTTGCATATAAAAGCAATTTTTAATTATTTTTTTTTTAATAAAAACCGAGTCTTATTATATATTGACCGAGACCTCGAACGAGCTTTTATGCGACTCTGCATATAGTTAATGCTTGTACGAGGTTTCTATTTAAGAAATCGACTTGAATTTTTAATACAAAATAGAGCTTTCGACTATACTTACGATACTATAAAAAAAAATTAAAAATTAAAAAATAAAAGTATTTTTTTTTCAAAACACGTTTAGTGTGATGAGTCGATCGACCCACCATACATACGCTCATGAGATTTTCAATATAGTTAAGGTCAGTGTGAGCTTATTTATACATATTTAAATTTTAATTTTTGTGACAGTATAGAATTCTTAAGCATCCTGTGTATGTTTGTTAGCAAAATCCATTTTGTCAATTTTTTGCAAAATGGCGACAAGTATTAAAATTCAATCACTTATAACTCAGTAGTGTTGAATTTCGTCAAAAAAGTCTCTATACATGAAATGTTCAGAAGCCTAAAGTTCATCAGAATAAAATATAAAAAATATATATTTTTGCTTGAAAATAAGCGATGTATCAGTTCGATCGTACCCCCATACTAGCCATTTTGAGACTTTCGGAAGAGTTAACGCTCTTAACTGTTTGGTTTCGAAGATAAAAATTTAAATTTTGAGTATCGCATAGAACTAACGTGCAGCCCCTATACGTTATGTTTAAAAAAAATATATAAAATTTTTTTTCAAAATGGCGGCTAATGTAAAAATTCAAAGTGTCATAACTTTGCTAAATGAAATCCTACTAAAAAATGTCTAATGCAAAAAGTGTTTGGAATTTTAATTTGCAGATAAAAGCAATTTTTAATTATTTTTTTTTAATAAAAACCGAGTCTTACCATATATTGACCGAGACCTCGAACGAGCTTTTATGCGACTCTGCATATAGTTAATGCTTGTACGAGGTTTCTATTTAAGAAATCGACTTGAATTTTTAATACAAAATAGAGCTTTCGACTATACTTACGATACTATAAAAAAAAATTAAAAATTAAAAAATAAAAGTATTTTTTTTTCAAAACACGTTTAGTGTGATGAGTCGATCGACCCACCATACATACGCTCATGAGATTTTCAATATAGTTAAGGTCAGTGTGAGCTTATTTATACATATTTAAATTTTAATTTTTGTGACAGTATAGAATTCTTAAGCATCCTGTGTATGTTTGTTAGCAAAATCCATTTTGTCAATTTTTTGCAAAATGGCGACAAGTATTAAAATTCAATCACTTATAACTCAGTAGTGTTGAATTTTGTCAAAAAAGTCTCTATACATGAAATGTTCAGAAGCCTAAAGTTCATCAGAATAAAATATAAAAAATATATATTTTTGCTTGAAAACAAGCGATGTATCAGTTCGATCGTACCCCCATACTAGCCATTTTGAGACTTTCGGAAGAGTTAACGCTCTTAACTGTTTGGTTTCGAAGATAAAAATTTAAATTTTGAGTATCGCATAGAACTAACGTGCAGCCCCTATACGTTATGTTTAAAAAAAATATATAAAATTTTTTTTCAAAATGGCGGCTAATGTAAAAATTCAAAGTGTCATAACTTTGCTAAATGAAATCCTACTAAAATATGTCTAATGCAAAAAGTGTTTGGAATTTTAATTTGCAGATAAAAGCAATTTTTAATTATTTTTTTTTAATAAAAACCGAGTCTTACCATATATTGACCGAGACCTCGAACGAGCTTTTATGCGACTCTGCATATAGTTAATGCTTGTACGAGGTTTCTATTTAAGAAATCGACTTGAATTTTTAATACAAAATAGAGCTTTCGACTATACTTACGATACTATAAAAAAAAATTAAAAATTAAAAAATAAAAGTATTTTTTTTTCAAAACACGTTTAGTGTGATGAGTCGATCGACCCACCATACATACGCTCATGAGATTTTCAATATAGTTAAGGTCAGTGTGAGCTTATTTATACATATTTAAATTTTAATTTTTGTGACAGTATAGAATTCTTAAGCATCCTGTGTATGTTTGTTAGCAAAATCCATTTTGTCAATTTTTTGCACAATGGCGACAAGTATTAAAATTCAATCACTTATAACTCAGTAGTGTTGAATTTCGTCAAAAAAGTCTCTATACATGAAATGTTCAGAAGCCTAAAGTTCATCAGAATTAAATATAAAAAATATATATTTTTGCTTGAAAACAAGCGATGTATCAGTTCGATCGTACCCCCATACTAGCCATTTTGAGACTTTCGGAAGAGTTAACGCTCTTAACTGTTTGGTTTCGAAGATAAAAATTTAAATTTTGAGTATCGCATAGAACTAACGTGCAGCCCCTATACGTTATGTTTAAAAAAAATATATAAAATTTTTTTTCAAAATGGCGACTAATGTAAAAATTCAAAGTGTCATAACTTTGCTAAATGAAATCCTACTAAAAAATGTCTAATGCAAAAAGTGTTTGGAATTTTAATTTGCATATAAAAGCAATTTTTAATTATTTTTTTAAAAATAAAAACCGAGTCTTACCATATATTGACCGAGACCTCGAACGAGCTTTTATGCGACTCTGCATATAGTTAATGCTTGTACGAGGTTTCTATTTAAGAAATCGACTTGAATTTTTAATACAAAATAGAGCTTTCGACTATACTTACGATACTATAAAAAAAAATTAAAAATTAAAAAATAAAAGTATTTTTTTTTCAAAACACGTTTAGTGTGATGAGTCGATCGACCCACCATACATACGCTCATGAGATTTTAAATATAGTTAAGGTCAGTGTGAGCTTATTTATACATATTTAAATTTTAATTTTTGTGACAGTATAGAATTCTTAAGCATCCTGTGTATGTTTGTTAGCAAAATCCATTTTGTCAATTTTTTGCAAAATGGCGACAAGTATTAAAATTCAATCACTTATAACTCAGTAGTGTTGAATTTCGTCAAAAAAGTCTCTATACATGAAATGTTCAGAAGCCTAAAGTTCATCAGAATAAAATATAAAAAATATATATTTTTGCTTGAAAATAAGCGATGTATCAGTTCGATCGTACCCCCATACTAGCCATTTTGAGACTTTCGGAAGAGTTAACGCTCTTAACTGTTTGGTTTCGAAGATAAAAATTTAAATTTTGAGTATCGCATAGAACTAACGTGCAGCCCCTATACGTTATGTTTAAAAAAAATATATAAAATTTTTTTTCAAAATGGCGGCTAATGTGAAAATTCAAAGTGTCATAACTTTGTTAATGAAATCCTACTAAAAAATGTCTAATGCAAAAAGTGTTTGGAATTTTAATTTGCAGATAAAAGCAATTTTTAATTATTTTTTTTTAATAAAAACCGAGTCTTACCATATATTGACTGAGACCTCGAACGAGCTTTTATGCGACTCTGCATATAGTTAATGCTTGTACGAGGTTTCTATTTAAGAAATCGACTTGAATTTTTAATACAAAATAGAGCTTTCGACTATACTTACGATACTATAAAAAAAAATTAAAAATTAAAAAATAAAAGTATTTTTTTTTCAAAACACGTTTAGTGTGATGAGTCGATCGACCCACCATACATACGCTCATGAGATTTTCAATATAGTTAAGGTCAGTGTGAGCTTATTTATACATATTTAAATTTTAATTTTTGTGACAGTATAGAATTCTTAAGCATCCTGTGTATGTTTGTTAGCAAAATCCATTTTGTCAATTTTTTGCAAAATGGCGACAAGTATTAAAATTCAATCACTTATAACTCAGTAGTGTTGAATTTCGTCAAAAAAGTCTCTATACATGAAATGTTCAGAAGCCTAAAGTTCATCAGAATAAAATATAAAAAATATATATTTTTGCTTGAAAATAAGCGATGTATCAGTTCGATCGTACCCCCATACTAGCCATTTTGAGACTTTCGGAAGAGTTAACGCTCTTAACTGTTTGGTTTCGAAGATAAAAATTTAAATTTTGAGTATCGCATAGAACTAACGTGCAGCCCCTATACGTTATGTTTAAAAAAAATATATAAAATTTTTTTTCAAAATGGCGGCTAATGTAAAAATTCAAAGTGTCATAACTTTGCTAAATGAAATCCTACTAAAAAATGTCTAATGCAAAAAGTGTTTGGAATTTTAATTTGCAGATAAAAGCAATTTTTAATTATTTTTTTTTAATAAAAACCGAGTCTTACCATATATTGACCGAGACCTCGAACGAGCTTTTATGCGACTCTGCATATAGTTAATGCTTGTACGAGGTTTCTATTTAAGAAATCGACTTGAATTTTTAATACAAAATAGAGCTTTCGACTATACTTACGATACTATAAAAAAAAATTAAAAATTAAAAAATAAAAGTATTTTTTTTTCAAAACACGTTTAGTGTGATGAGTCGATCGACCCACCATACATACGCTCATGAGATTTTCAATATAGTTAAGGTCAGTGTGAGCTTATTTATACATATTTAAATTTTAATTTTTGTGACAGTATAGAATTCTTAAGCATCCTGTGTATGTTTGTTAGCAAAATCCATTTTGTCAATTTTTTGCAAAATGGCGACAAGTATTAAAATTCAATCACTTATAACTCAGTAGTGTTGAATTTCGTCAAAAAAGTCTCTATACATGAAATGTTCAGAAGCCTAAAGTTCATCAGAATAAAATATAAAAAATATATATTTTTGCTTGAAAACAAGCGATGTATCAGTTCGATCGTACCCCCATACTAGCCATTTTGAGACTTTCGGAAGAGTTAACGCTCTTAACTGTTTGGTTTCGAAGATAAAAATTTAAATTTTGAGTATCGCATAGAACTAACGTGCAGCCCCTATACGTTATGTTTAAAAAAAATATATAAAATTTTTTTTCAAAATGGCGGCTAATGTAAAAATTCAAAGTGTCATAACTTTGCTAAATGAAATCCTACTAAAATATGTCTAATGCAAAAAGTGTTTGGAATTTTAATTTGCAGATAAAAGCAATTTTTAATTATTTTTTTTTAATAAAAACCGAGTCTTACCATATATTGACCGAGACCTCGAACGAGCTTTTATGCGACTCTGCATATAGTTAATGCTTGTACGAGGTTTCTATTTAAGAAATCGACTTGAATTTTTAATACAAAATAGAGCTTTCGACTATACTTACGATACTATAAAAAAAATTAAAAATTAAAAAATAAAAGTATTTTTTTTTCAAAACACGTTTAGTGTGATGAGTCGATCGACCCACCATACATACGCTCATGAGATTTTCAATATAGTTAAGGTCAGTGTGAGCTTATTTATACATATTTAAATTTTAATTTTTGTGACAGTATAGAATTCTTAAGCATCCTGTGTATGTTTGTTAGCAAAATCCATTTTGTCAATTTTTTGCAAAATGGCGACAAGTATTAAAATTCAATCACTTATAACTCAGTAGTGTTGAATTTCGTCAAAAAAGTCTCTATACATGAAATGTTTAGAAGCCTAAAGTTCATCAGAATAAAATATAAAAAATATATATTTTTGCTTGAAAACAAGCGATGTATCAGTTCGATCGTACCCCCATACTAGCCATTTTGAGACTTTCGGAAGAGTTAACGCTCTTAACTGTTTGGTTTCGAAGATAAAAAATTAAATTTTGAGTATCGCATAGAACTAACGTGCAGCCCCTATACGTTATGTTTAAAAAAAATATATAAAATTTTTTTTCAAAATGGCGGCTAATGTAAAAATTCAAAGTGTCATAACTTTGCTAAATAAAATCCTACTAAAAAATGTCTAATGCAAAAAGTGTTTGGAATTTTAATTTGCATATAAAAGCAATTTTTAATTATTTTTTTATAAATAAAAACCGAGTCTTACCATATATTGACCGAGACCTCGAACGAGCTTTTATGCGACTCTGCATATAGTTAATGCTTGTACGAGGTTTCTATTTAAGAAATCGACTTGAATTTTTAATACAAAATAGAGCTTTCGACTATACTTACGATACTATAAAAAAAAATTAAAAATTAAAAAATAAAAGTATTTTTTTTTCAAAACACGTTTAGTGTGATGAGTCGATCGACCCACCATACATACGCTCATGAGATTTTCAATATAGTTAAGGTCAGTGTGAGCTTATTTATACATATTTAAATTTTAATTTTTGTGACAGTATAGAATTCTTAAGCATCCTGTGTATGTTTGTTAGCAAAATCCATTTTGTCAATTTTTTGCAAAATGGCGACAAGTATTAAAATTCAATCACTTATAACTCAGTAGTGTTGAATTTCGTCAAAAAAGTCTCTATACATGAAATGTTCAGAAGCCTAAAGTTCATCAGAATAAAATATAAAAAATATATATTTTTGCTTGAAAACAAGCGATGTATCAGTTCGATCGTACCCCCATACTAGCCATTTTGAGACTTTCGGAAGAGTTAACGCTCTTAACTGTTTGGTTTCGAAGATAAAAATTTAAATTTTGAGTATCGCATAAAACTAACGTGCAGCCCCATACGTTATGTTTAAAAAAAATATATAAATTTTTTTTTCAAAATGGCGGGTAATGTAAAAATTCAAAGTGTCATAACTTTGCTAAATGAAATCTTACTAAAAAATGTCTAATGCAAAAAGTGTTTGGAATTTTAATTTGCATATAAAAGCAATTTTTAATTATTTTTTTTTAATAAAAACCGAGTCTTACCATATATTGACCGAGACCTCGAACGAGCTTTTATGCGACTCTGCATATAGTTAATGCTCGTACGAGGTTTCTATTTAAGAAATCGACTTGAATTTTTAATACAAAATAGAGCTTTCGACTATACTTACGATACTATAAAAAAAAATTAAAAATTAAAAAATAAAAGTATTTTTTTTTCAAAACACGTTTAGTGTGATGAGTCGATCGACCCACCATACATACGCTCATGAGATTTTCAATATAGTTAAGGTCAGTGTGAGCTTATTTATACATATTTAAATTTTAATTTTTGTGACAGTATAGAATTCTTAAGCATCCTGTGTATGTTTGTTAGCAAAATCCATTTTGTCAATTTTTTGCAAAATGGCGACAAGTATTAAAATTCAATCACTTATAACTCAGTAGTGTTGAATTTCGTCAAAAAAGTCTCTATACATGAAATGTTCAGAAGCCTAAAGTTCATCAGAATAAAATATAAAAAATATATATTTTTGCTTGAAAATAAGCGATGTATCAGTTCGATCGTACCCCCATACTAGCCATTTTGAGACTTTCGGAAGAGTTAACGCTCTTAACTGTTTGGTTTCAAAGATAAAAATTTAAATTTTGAGTATCGCATAGAACTAACGTGCAGCCCCTATACGTTATGTTTAAAAAAAATATATAAAAATTTTTTTTAAAATGGCGGCTAATGTAAAAATTCAAAGTGTCATAACTTTGCTAAATGAAATCCTACTAAAAAATGTCTAATGCAAAAAGTGTTTGGAATTTTAATTTGCATATAAAAGCAATTTTTAATTATTTTTTTTTTAATATAAACCGAGTCTTACCATATATTGACCGAGACCTCGAACGAGCTTTTATGCGACTCTGCATATAGTTAATGCTCGTACGAGGTTTCTATTTAAGAAATCGACTTGAATTTTTAATACAAAATAGAGCTTTCGACTATACTTACGATACTATAAAAAAAAATTAAAAATTAAAAAATAAAAGTATTTTTTTTTCAAAACACGTTTAGTGTGATGAGTCGATCGACCCACCATACATACGCTCATGAGATTTTCAATATAGTTAAGGTCAGTGTGAGCTTATTTATACATATTTAAATTTTAATTTTTGTGACAGTATAGAATTCTTAAGCATCCTGTGTATGTTTGTTAGCAAAATCCATTTTGTCAATTTTTTGCAAAATGGCGACAAGTATTAAAATTCAATCACTTATAACTCAGTAGTGTTGAATTTCGTCAAAAAAGTCTCTATACATGAAATGTTCAGAAGCCTAAAGTTCATCAGAATAAAATATAAAAAATATATATTTTTGCTTGAAAACAAGCGATGTATCAGTTCGATCGTACCCCCATACTAGCCATTTTGAGACTTTCGGAAGAGTTAACGCTTTTAACTGTTTGGTTTCGAAGATAAAAATTTAAATTTTGAGTATCGCATAGAACTAACGTGCAGCCCCTATACGTTATGTTTAAAAAAAATATATAAAATTTTTTTTCAAAATGGCGGCTAATGTAAAAATTCAAAGTGTCATAACTTTGCTAAATGAAATCCTACTAAAAAATGTCTAATGCAAAAAGTGTTTGGAATTTTAATTTGCATATAAAAGCAATTTTTAATTATTTTTTTTTTAATAAAAACCGAGTCTTACCATATATTGACCGAGACCTCGAACGAGCTTTTATGCGACTCTGCATATAGTTAATGCTCGTACGAGGTTTCTATTTAAGAAATCGACTTGAATTTTTAATACAAAATAGAGCTTTCGACTATACTTACGATACTATAAAAAAAATTAAAAATTAAAAAATAAAAGTATTTTTTTTTCAAAACACGTTTAGTGTGATGAGTCGATCGACCCACCATACATACGCTCATGAGATTTTCAATATAGTTAAGGTCAGTGTGAGCTTATTTATACATATTTAAATTTTAATTTTTGTGACAGTATAGAATTCTTAAGCATCCTGTGTATGTTTGTTAGCAAAATCCATTTTGTCAATTTTTTGCAAAATGGCGACAAGTATTAAAATTCAATCACTTATAACTCAGTAGTGTTGAATTTCGTCAAAAAAGTCTCTATACATGAAATGTTCAGAAGCCTAAAGTTCATCAGAATAAAATATAAAAAATATATATTTTTGCTTGAAAACAAGCGATGTATCAGTTCGATCGTACCCCCATACTAGCCATTTTGAGACTTTCGGAAGAGTTAACGCTCTTAACTGTTTGGTTTCGAAGATAAAAATTTAAATTTTGAGTATCGCATAGAACTAACGTGCAGCCCCTATACGTTATGTTTAAAAAAAATATATAAAATTTTTTTTCAAAATAGCGGCTAATGTAAAAATTCAAAGTGTCATAACTTTGCTAAATGAAATCCTACTAAAAAATGTCTAATGCAAAAAGTGTTTGGAATTTTAATTTGCATATAAAAGCAATTTTTAATTATTTTTTTTTTAATAAAAACCGAGTCTTACCATATATTGACCGAGACCTCGAACGAGCTTTTATGCGACTCTGCATATAGTTAATGCTTGTACGAGGTTTCTATTTAAGAAATCGACTTGAATTTTTAATACAAAATAGAGCTTTCGACTATACTTACGATACTATAAAAAAAAATTCAAAATTAAAAAATAAAAGTATTTTTTTTTCAAAACACGTTTAGTGTGATGAGTCGATCGACCCACCATACATACGCTCATGAGATTTTTAATATAGTTAAGGTCAGTGTGAGCTTATTTATACATATTTAAATTTTAATTTTTGTGACAGTATAGAATTCTTAAGCATCCTGTGTATGTTTGTTAGCAAAATCCATTTTGTCAATTTTTTGCAAAATGGCGACAAGTATTAAAATTCAATCACTTATAACTCAGTAGTGTTGAATTTCGTCAAAAAAGTCTCTATACATGAAATGTTCAGAAGCCTAAAGTTCATCAGAATAAAATATAAAAAATATATATTTTTGCTTGAAAACAAGCGATGTATCAGTTCGATCGTACCCCCATACTAGCCATTTTAAGACTTTCGGAAGAGTTAACGCTCTTAACTGTTTGGTTTCGAAGATAAAAATTTAAATTTTAAGTATCGCATAGAACTAACGTGCAGCCCCATACGTTATGTTTAAAAAAAATATATAAATTTTTTTTTCAAAATGGCGGCTAATGTAAAAATTCAAAGTGTCATAACTTTGCTAAATAAAATCCTACTAAAAAATGTCTAATGCAAAAAGTGTTTGGAATTTTAATTTGCATATAAAAGCAATTTTTAATTATTTTTTTTTAATAAAAACCGAGTCTTACCATATATTGACCGAGACCTCGAACGAGCTTTTATGCGACTCTGCATATAGTTAATGCTCGTACGAGGTTTCTATTTAAGAAATCGACTTGAATTTTCAATACAAAATAGAGCTTTCGACTATACTTACGATATTATAAAAAAAAATTAAAAATTAAAAAATAAAAGTATTTTTTTTTCAAAACACGTTTAGTGTGATGAGTCGATCGACCCACCATACATACGCTCATGAGATTTTCAATATAGTTAAGGTCAGTGTGAGCTTATTTATACATATTTAAATTTTAATTTTTGTGACAGTATAGAATTCTTAAGCATCCTGTGTATGTTTGTTAGCAAAATCCATTTTGTCAATTTTTTGCAAAATGGCGACAAGTATTAAAATTCAATCACTTATAACTCAGTAGTGTTGAATTTCGTCAAAAAAGTCTCTATACATGAAATGTTCAGAAGCCTAAAGTTCATCAGAATAAAATATAAAAAATATATATTTTTGCTTGAAAATAAGCGATGTATCAGTTCGATCGTACCCCCATACTAGCCATTTTGAGACTTTCGGAAGAGTTAACGCTCTTAACTGTTTGGTTTCGAAGATAAAAATTTAAATTTTGAGTATCGCATAGAACTAACGTGCAGCCCCTATACGTTATGTTTAAAAAAAATATATAAAATTTTTTTTCAAAATGGCGGCTAATGTAAAAATTCAAAGTGTCATAACTTTGCTAAATGAAATCCTACTAAAAAATGTCTAATGCAAAAAGTGTTTGGAATTTTAATTTGCATATAAAAGCAGTTTTTAATTATTTTTTTTTTAATAAAAACCGAGTCTTACCATATATTGACCGAGACCTCGAACGAGCTTTTATGCGACTCTGCATATAGTTAATGCTTGTACGAGGTTTCTATTTAAAAAATCGACTTGAATTTTTAATACAAAATAGAGCTTTCGACTATACTTACGATACTATAAAAAAAAATTAAAAATTAAAAAATAAAAGTATTTTTTTTTCAAAACACGTTTAGTGTGATGAGTCGATCGACCCACCATACATACGCTCATGAGATTTTCAATATAGTTAAGGTCAGTGTGAGCTTATTTATACATATTTAAATTTTAATTTTTGTGACAGTATAGAATTCTTAAGCATCCTGTGTATGTTTGTTAGCAAAATCCATTTTGTCAATTTTTTGCAAAATGGCGACAAGTATTAAAATTCAATCACTTATAACTCAGTAGTGTTAATTTTCGTCAAAAAAGTCTCTATACATGAAATGTTCAGAAGCCTAAAGTTCATCAGAATAAAATATAAAAAATATATATTTTTGCTTGAAAACAAGCGATGTATCAGTTCGATCGTACCCCCATACTAGCCATTTTGAGACTTTCGGAAGAGTTAACGCTCTTAACTGTTTGGTTTCGAAGATAAAAATTTAAATTTTGAGTATCGCATAGAACTAACGTGCAGCCCCATACGTTATGTTTAAAAAAAATATATAAATTTTTTTTTCAAAATGGCGGGTAATGTAAAAATTCAAAGTGTCATAACTTTGCTAAATGAAATCCTACTAAAAAATGTCTAATGCAAAAAGTGTTTGGAATTTTAATTTGCATATAAAAGCAATTTTTAATTATTTTTTTTTTAATAAAAACCGAGTCTTACCATATATTGACCGAGACCTCGAACGAGCTTTTATGCGACTCTGCATATAGTTAATGCTCGTACGAGGTTTCTATTTAAGAAATCGACTTGAATTTTTAATACAAAATAGAGCTTTCGACTATACTTACGATACTATAAAAAAAAATTAAAAATTAAAAAATAAAAGTATTTTTTTTTCAAAACACGTTTAGTGTGATGAGTCGATCGACCCACCATACATACGCTCATGAGATTTTCAATATAGTTAAGGTCAGTGTGAGCTTATTTATACATATTTAAATTTTAATTTTTGTGACAGTATAGAATTCTTAAGCATCCTGTGTATGTTTGTTAGCAAAATCCATTTTGTCAATTTTTTGCAAAATGGCGACAAGTATTAAAATTCAATCACTTATAACTCAGTAGTGTTGAATTTCGTCAAAAAAGTCTCTATACATGAAATGTTCAGAAGCCTAAAGTTCATCAGAATAAAATATAAAAAATATATATTTTTGCTTGAAAACAAGCGATGTATCAGTTCGATCGTACCCCCATACTAGCCATTTTGAGACTTTCGGAAGAGTTAACGCTCTTAACTGTTTGGTTTCGAAGATAAAAATTTAAATTTTGAGTATCGCATAGAACTAACGTGCAGCCCCTATACGTTATGTTTAAAAAAAATATATAAAATTTTTTTTCAAAATGGCGGCTAATGTAAAAATTCAAAGTGTCATAACTTTGCTAAATGAAATCCTACTAAAAAATGTCTAATGCAAAAAGTGTTTGGAATTTGAATTTGCATATAAAAGCAATTTTTAATTATTTTTTTTTTTAATAAAAACCGAGTCTTACCATATATTGACCGAGACCTCGAACGAGCTTTTATGCGACTCTGCATATAGTTAATGCTTGTACGAGGTTTCTATTTAAGAAATCGACTTGAATTTTTAATACAAAATAGAGCTTTCGACTATACTTACGATACTATAAAAAAAAATTAAAAATTAAAAAATAAAAGTATTTTTTTTTCAAAACACGTTTAGTGTGATGAGTCGATCGACCCACCATACATACGCTCATGAGATTTTCAATATAGTTAAGGTCAGTGTGAGCTTATTTATACATATTTAAATTTTAATTTTTGTGACAGTATAGAATTCTTAAGCATCCTGTGTATGTTTGTTAGCAAAATCCATTTTGTCAATTTTTTGCAAAATGGCGACAAGTATTAAAATTCAATCACTTATAACTCAGTAGTGTTGAATTTCGTCAAAAAAGTCTCTATACATGAAATGTTCAGAAGCCTAAAGTTCATCAGAATAAAATATAAAAAATATATATTTTTGCTTGAAAACAAGCGATGTATCAGTTCGATCGTACCCCCATACTAGCCATTTTGAGACTTTCGGAAGAGTTAACGCTCTTAACTGTTTGGTTTCGAAGATAAAAATTTAAATTTTGAGTATCGCATAAAACTAACGTGCAGCCCCATACGTTATGTTTAAAAAAAATATATAAATTTTTTTTTCAAAATGGCGGGTAATGTAAAAATTCAAAGTGTCATAACTTTGCTAAATGAAATCTTACTAAAAAATGTCTAATGCAAAAAGTGTTTGGAATTTTAATTTGCATATAAAAGCAATTTTTAATTATTTTTTTTTAATAAAAACCGAGTCTTACCATATATTGACCGAGACCTCGAACGAGCTTTTATGCGACTCTGCATATAGTTAATGCTCGTACGAGGTTTCTATTTAAGAAATCGACTTGAATTTTTAATACAAAATAGAGCTTTCGACTATACTTACGATACTATAAAAAAAAATTAAAAATTAAAAAATAAAAGTATTTTTTTTTCAAAACACGTTTAGTGTGATGAGTCGATCGACCCACCATACATACGCTCATGAGATTTTCAATATAGTTAAGGTCAGTGTGAGCTTATTTATACATATTTAAATTTTAATTTTTGTGACAGTATAGAATTCTTAAGCATCCTGTGTATGTTTGTTAGCAAAATCCATTTTGTCAATTTTTTGCAAAATGGCGACAAGTATTAAAATTCAATCACTTATAACTCAGTAGTGTTGAATTTCGTCAAAAAAGTCTCTATACATGAAATGTTCAGAAGCCTAAAGTTCATCAGAATAAAATATAAAAAATATATATTTTTGCTTGAAAATAAGCGATGTATCAGTTCGATCGTACCCCCATACTAGCCATTTTGAGACTTTCGGAAGAGTTAACGCTCTTAACTGTTTGGTTTCAAAGATAAAAATTTAAATTTTGAGTATCGCATAGAACTAACGTGCAGCCCCTATACGTTATGTTTAAAAAAAATATATAAAAATTTTTTTTAAAATGGCGGCTAATGTAAAAATTCAAAGTGTCATAACTTTGCTAAATGAAATCCTACTAAAAAATGTCTAATGCAAAAAGTGTTTGGAATTTTAATTTGCATATAAAAGCAATTTTTAATTATTTTTTTTTTAATATAAACCGAGTCTTACCATATATTGACCGAGACCTCGAACGAGCTTTTATGCGACTCTGCATATAGTTAATGCTCGTACGAGGTTTCTATTTAAGAAATCGACTTGAATTTTTAATACAAAATAGAGCTTTCGACTATACTTACGATACTATAAAAAAAAATTAAAAATTAAAAAATAAAAGTATTTTTTTTTCAAAACACGTTTAGTGTGATGAGTCGATCGACCCACCATACATACGCTCATGAGATTTTCAATATAGTTAAGGTCAGTGTGAGCTTATTTATACATATTTAAATTTTAATTTTTGTGACAGTATAGAATTCTTAAGCATCCTGTGTATGTTTGTTAGCAAAATCCATTTTGTCAATTTTTTGCAAAATGGCGACAAGTATTAAAATTCAATCACTTATAACTCAGTAGTGTTGAATTTCGTCAAAAAAGTCTCTATACATGAAATGTTCAGAAGCCTAAAGTTCATCAGAATAAAATATAAAAAATATATATTTTTGCTTGAAAACAAGCGATGTATCAGTTCGATCGTACCCCCATACTAGCCATTTTGAGACTTTCGGAAGAGTTAACGCTTTTAACTGTTTGGTTTCGAAGATAAAAATTTAAATTTTGAGTATCGCATAGAACTAACGTGCAGCCCCTATACGTTATGTTTAAAAAAAATATATAAAATTTTTTTTCAAAATGGCGGCTAATGTAAAAATTCAAAGTGTCATAACTTTGCTAAATGAAATCCTACTAAAAAATGTCTAATGCAAAAAGTGTTTGGAATTTTAATTTGCATATAAAAGCAATTTTTAATTATTTTTTTTTTAATAAAAACCGAGTCTTACCATATATTGACCGAGACCTCGAACGAGCTTTTATGCGACTCTGCATATAGTTAATGCTCGTACGAGGTTTCTATTTAAGAAATCGACTTGAATTTTTAATACAAAATAGAGCTTTCGACTATACTTACGATACTATAAAAAAAATTAAAAATTAAAAAATAAAAGTATTTTTTTTTCAAAACACGTTTAGTGTGATGAGTCGATCGACCCACCATACATACGCTCATGAGATTTTCAATATAGTTAAGGTCAGTGTGAGCTTATTTATACATATTTAAATTTTAATTTTTGTGACAGTATAGAATTCTTAAGCATCCTGTGTATGTTTGTTAGCAAAATCCATTTTGTCAATTTTTTGCAAAATGGCGACAAGTATTAAAATTCAATCACTTATAACTCAGTAGTGTTGAATTTCGTCAAAAAAGTATCTATACATGAAATGTTCAGAAGCCTAAAGTTCATCAGAATAAAATATAAAAAATATATATTTTTGCTTGAAAACAAGCGATGTATCAGTTCGATCGTACCCCCATACTAGCCATTTTGAGACTTTCGGAAGAGTTAACGCTCTTAACTGTTTGGTTTCGAAGATAAAAATTTAAATTTTGAGTATCGCATAGAACTAACGTGCAGCCCCTATACGTTATGTTTAAAAAAAATATATAAAATTTTTTTTCAAAATAGCGGCTAATGTAAAAATTCAAAGTGTCATAACTTTGCTAAATGAAATCCTACTAAAAAATGTCTAATGCAAAAAGTGTTTGGAATTTTAATTTGCATATAAAAGCAATTTTTAATTATTTTTTTTTTAATAAAAACCGAGTCTTACCATATATTGACCGAGACCTCGAACGAGCTTTTATGCGACTCTGCATATAGTTAATGCTTGTACGAGGTTTCTATTTAAGAAATCGACTTGAATTTTTAATACAAAATAGAGCTTTCGACTATACTTACGATACTATAAAAAAAAATTCAAAATTAAAAAATAAAAGTATTTTTTTTTCAAAACACGTTTAGTGTGATGAGTCGATCGACCCACCATACATACGCTCATGAGATTTTTAATATAGTTAAGGTCAGTGTGAGCTTATTTATACATATTTAAATTTTAATTTTTGTGACAGTATAGAATTCTTAAGCATCCTGTGTATGTTTGTTAGCAAAATCCATTTTGTCAATTTTTTGCAAAATGGCGACAAGTATTAAAATTCAATCACTTATAACTCAGTAGTGTTGAATTTCGTCAAAAAAGTCTCTATACATGAAATGTTCAGAAGCCTAAAGTTCATCAGAATAAAATATAAAAAATATATATTTTTGCTTGAAAACAAGCGATGTATCAGTTCGATCGTACCCCCATACTAGCCATTTTAAGACTTTCGGAAGAGTTAACGCTCTTAACTGTTTGGTTTCGAAGATAAAAATTTAAATTTTAAGTATCGCATAGAACTAACGTGCAGCCCCATACGTTATGTTTAAAAAAAATATATAAATTTTTTTTTCAAAATGGCGGCTAATGTAAAAATTCAAAGTGTCATAACTTTGCTAAATAAAATCCTACTAAAAAATGTCTCATGCAAAAAGTGTTTGGAATTTTAATTTGCATATAAAAGCAATTTTTAATTATTTTTTTTTAATAAAAACCGAGTCTTACCATATATTGACCGAGACCTCGAACGAGCTTTTATGCGACTCTGCATATAGTTAATGCTCGTACGAGGTTTCTATTTAAGAAATCGACTTGAATTTTCAATACAAAATAGAGCTTTCGACTATACTTACGATATTATAAAAAAAAATTAAAAATTAAAAAATAAAAGTATTTTTTTTTCAAAACACGTTTAGTGTGATGAGTCGATCGACCCACCATACATACGCTCATGAGATTTTCAATATAGTTAAGGTCAGTGTGAGCTTATTTATACATATTTAAATTTTAATTTTTGTGACAGTATAGAATTCTTAAGCATCCTGTGTATGTTTGTTAGCAAAATCCATTTTGTCAATTTTTTGCAAAATGGCGACAAGTATTAAAATTCAATCACTTATAACTCAGTAGTGTTGAATTTCGTCAAAAAAGTCTCTATACATGAAATGTTCAGAAGCCTAAAGTTCATCAGAATAAAATATAAAAAATATATATTTTTGCTTGAAAATAAGCGATGTATCAGTTCGATCGTACCCCCATACTAGCCATTTTGAGACTTTCGGAAGAGTTAACGCTCTTAACTGTTTGGTTTCGAAGATAAAAATTTAAATTTTGAGTATCGCATAGAACTAACGTGCAGCCCCTATACGTTATGTTTAAAAAAAATATATAAAATTTTTTTTCAAAATGGCGGCTAATGTAAAAATTCAAAGTGTCATAACTTTGCTAAATGAAATCCTACTAAAAAATGTCTAATGCAAAAAGTGTTTGGAATTTTAATTTGCATATAAAAGCAGTTTTTAATTATTTTTTTTTTAATAAAAACCGAGTCTTACCATATATTGACCGAGACCTCGAACGAGCTTTTATGCGACTCTGCATATAGTTAATGCTTGTACGAGGTTTCTATTTAAAAAATCGACTTGAATTTTTAATACAAAATAGAGCTTTCGACTATACTTACGATACTATAAAAAAAAATTAAAAATTAAAAAATAAAAGTATTTTTTTTTCAAAACACGTTTAGTGTGATGAGTCGATCGACCCACCATACATACGCTCATGAGATTTTCAATATAGTTAAGGTCAGTGTGAGCTTATTTATACATATTTAAATTTTAATTTTTGTGACAGTATAGAATTCTTAAGCATCCTGTGTATGTTTGTTAGCAAAATCCATTTTGTCAATTTTTTGCAAAATGGCGACAAGTATTAAAATTCAATCACTTATAACTCAGTAGTGTTGAATTTCGTCAAAAAAGTCTCTATACATGAAATGTTCAGAAGCCTAAAGTTCATCAGAATAAAATATAAAAAATATATATTTTTGCTTGAAAACAAGCGATGTATCAGTTCGATCGTACCCCCATACTAGCCATTTTGAGACTTTCGGAAGAGTTAACGCTCTTAACTGTTTGGTTTCGAAGATAAAAATTTAAATTTTGAGTATCGCATAGAACTAACGTGCAGCCCCTATACGTTATGTTTAAAAAAAATATATAAAATTTTTTTTCAAAATGGCGGCTAATGTAAAAATTCAAAGTGTCATAACTTTGCTAAATGAAATCCTACTAAAAAATGTCTAATGCAAAAAGTGTTTGGAATTTGAATTTGCATATAAAAGCAATTTTTAATTATTTTTTTTTTTAATAAAAACCGAGTCTTACCATATATTGACCGAGACCTCGAACGAGCTTTTATGCGACTCTGCATATAGTTAATGCTTGTACGAGGTTTCTATTTAAGAAATCGACTTGAATTTTTAATACAAAATAGAGCTTTCGACTATACTTACGATACTATAAAAAAAAATTAAAAATTAAAAAATAAAAGTATTTTTTTTTCAAAACACGTTTAGTGTGATGAGTCGATCGACCCACCATACATACGCTCATGAGATTTTCAATATAGTTAAGGTCAGTGTGAGCTTATTTATACATATTTAAATTTTAATTTTTGTGACAGTATAGAATTCTTAAGCATCCTGTGTATGTTTGTTAGCAAAATCCATTTTGTCAATTTTTTGCAAAATGGCGACAAGTATTAAAATTCAATCACTTATAACTCAGTAGTGTTGAATTTCGTCAAAAAAGTCTCTATACATGAAATGTTCAGAAGCCTAAAGTTCATCAGAATAAAATATAAAAAATATATATTTTTGCTTGAAAACAAGCGATGTATCAGTTCGATCGTACCCCCATACTAGCCATTTTGAGACTTTCGGAAGAGTTAACGCTCTTAACTGTTTGGTTTCGAAGATAAAAATTTAAATTTTGAGTATCGCATAAAACTAACGTGCAGCCCCATACGTTATGTTTAAAAAAAATATATAAATTTTTTTTTCAAAATGGCGGGTAATGTAAAAATTCAAAGTGTCATAACTTTGCTAAATGAAATCTTACTAAAAAATGTCTAATGCAAAAAGTGTTTGGAATTTTAATTTGCATATAAAAGCAATTTTTAATTATTTTTTTTTAATAAAAACCGAGTCTTACCATATATTGACCGAGACCTCGAACGAGCTTTTATGCGACTCTGCATATAGTTAATGCTCGTACGAGGTTTCTATTTAAGAAATCGACTTGAATTTTTAATACAAAATAGAGCTTTCGACTATACTTACGATACTATAAAAAAAAATTAAAAATTAAAAAATAAAAGTATTTTTTTTTCAAAACACGTTTAGTGTGATGAGTCGATCGACCCACCATACATACGCTCATGAGATTTTCAATATAGTTAAGGTCAGTGTGAGCTTATTTATACATATTTAAATTTTAATTTTTGTGACAGTATAGAATTCTTAAGCATCCTGTGTATGTTTGTTAGCAAAATCCATTTTGTCAATTTTTTGCAAAATGGCGACAAGTATTAAAATTCAATCACTTATAACTCAGAAGTGTTGAATTTCGTCAAAAAAGTCTCTATACATGAAATGTTCAGAAGCCTAAAGTTCATCAGAATAAAATATAAAAAATATATATTTTTGCTTGAAAATAAGCGATGTATCAGTTCGATCGTACCCCCATACTAGCCATTTTGAGACTTTCGGAAGAGTTAACGCTCTTAACTGTTTGGTTTCGAAGATAAAAATTTAAATTTTGAGTATCGCATAGAACTAACGTGCAGCCCCTATACGTTATGTTTAAAAAAAATATATAAAATTTTTTTTCAAAATAGCGGCTAATGTAAAAATTCAAAGTGTCATAACTTTGCTAAATGAAATCCTACTAAAAAATGTCTAATGCAAAAAGTGTTTGGAATTTTAATTTGCATATAAAAGCAATTTTTAATTATTTTTTTTTTAATAAAAACCGAGTCTTACCATATATTGACCGAGACCTCGAACGAGCTTTTATGCGACTCTGCATATAGTTAATGCTTGTACGAGGTTTCTATTTAAGAAATCGACTTGAATTTTTAATACAAAATAGAGCTTTCGACTATACTTACGATACTATAAAAAAAAATTAAAAATTAAAAAATAAAAGTATTTTTTTTTCAAAACACGTTTAGTGTGATGAGTCGATCGACCCACCATACATACGCTCATGAGATTTTCAATATAGTTAAGGTCAGTGTGAGCTTATTTATACATATTTAAATTTTAATTTTTGTGACAGTATAGAATTCTTAAGCATCCTGTGTATGTTTGTTAGCAAAATCAATTTTGTCAATTTTTTGCAAAATGGCGACAAGTATTAAAATTCAATCACTTATAACTCAGTAGTGTTGAATTTCGTCAAAAAAGTCTCTATACATGAAATGTTCAGAAGCCTAAAGTTCATCAGAATAAAATATAAAAAATATATATTTTTGCTTGAAAACAAGCGATGTATCAGTTCGATCGTACCCCCATACTAGCCATTTTGAGACTTTCGGAAGAGTTAACGCTCTTAACTGTTTGGTTTCGAAGATAAAAATTTAAATTTTGAGTATCGCATAGAACTAACGTGCAGCCCCATACGTTATGTTTAAAAAAAATATATAAATTTTTTTTTCAAAATGGCGGGTAATGTAAAAATTCAAAGTGTCATAACTTTGCTAAATGAAATCCTACTAAAAAATGTCTAATGCAAAAAGTGTTTGGAATTTTAATTTGCATATAAAAGCAATTTTTAATTATTTTTTTTTTAATAAAAACCGAGTCTTACCATATATTGACCGAGACCTCGAACGAGCTTTTATGCGACTCTGCATATAGTTAATGCTCGTACGAGGTTTCTATTTAAGAAATCGACTTGAATTTTTAATACAAAATAGAGCTTTCGACTATACTTACGATACTATAAAAAAAAATTAAAAATTAAAAAATAAAAGTATTTTTTTTTCAAAACACGTTTAGTGTGATGAGTCGATCGACCCACCATACATACGCTCATGAGATTTTCAATATAGTTAAGGTCAGTGTGAGCTTATTTATACATATTTAAATTTTAATTTTTGTGACAGTATAGAATTCTTAAGCATCCTGTGTATGTTTGTTAGCAAAATCCATTTTGTCAATTTTTTGCAAAATGGCGACAAGTATTAAAATTCAATCACTTATAACTCAGTAGTGTTGAATTTCGTCAAAAAAGTCTCTATACATGAAATGTTCAGAAGCCTAAAGTTCATCAGAATAAAATATAAAAAATATATATTTTTGCTTGAAAACAAGCGATGTATCAGTTCGATCGTACCCCCATACTAGCCATTTTGAGACTTTCGGAAGAGTTAACGCTCTTAACTGTTTGGTTTCGAAGATAAAAATTTAAATTTTGAGTATCGCATAGAACTAACGTGCAGCCCCTATACGTTATGTTTGAAAAAAATATATAAAATTTTTTTTCAAAATGGCGGCTAATGTAAAAATTTAAAGTGTCATAACTTTGCTAAATAAAATCCTACTAAAAAATGTCTAATGCAAAAAGTGTTTGGAATTTTAATTTGCATATAAAAGCAATTTTTAATTATTTTTTTTTTAATAAAAACCGAGTCTTACCATATATTGACCGAGACCTCGAACGAGCTTTTATGCGACTCTGCATATAGTTAATGCTCGTACGAGGTTTTTATTTAAGAAATCGACTTGAATTTTTAATACAAAATAGAGCTTTCGACTATACTTACGATACTATAAAAAAAAATTAAAAATTAAAAAATAAAAGTATTTTTTTTTCAAAACACGTTTAGTGTGATGAGTCGATCGACCCACCATACATACGCTCATGGGATTTTCAATATAGTTAAGGTCAGTGTGAGCTTATTTATACATATTTAAATTTTAATTTTTGTGACAGTATAGAATTCTTAAGCATCCTGTGTATGTTTGTTAGCAAAATCCATTTTGTCAATTTTTTGCAAAATGGCGACAAGTATTAAAATTCAATCACTTATAACTCAGTAGTGTTGAATTTCGTCAAAAAAGTCTCTATACATGAAATGTTCAGAAGCCTAAAGTTCATCAGAATAAAATATAAAAAATATATATTTTTGCTTGAAAACAAGCGATGTATCAGTTCGATCGTACCCCCATACTAGCCATTTTGAGACTTTCGGAAGAGTTAACGCTCTTAACTGTTTGGTTTCGAAGATAAAAATTTAAATTTTGAGTATCGCATAAAACTAACGTGCAGCCCCATACGTTATGTTTAAAAAAAATATATAAATTTTTTTTTCAAAATGGCGGGTAATGTAAAAATTCAAAGTGTCATAACTTTGCTAAATAAAATCCTACTAAAAAATGTCTAATGCAAAAAGTGTTTGGAATTTTAATTTGCATATAAAAGCAATTTTTAATTATTTTTTTATAAATAAAAACCGAGTCTTACCATATATTGACCGAGACCTCGAACGAGCTTTTATGCGACTCTGCATATAGTTAATGCTCGTACGAGGTTTCTATTTAAGAAATCGACTTGAATTTTTAATACAAAATAGAGCTTTCGACTATACTTACGATACTATAAAAAAAAATTAAAAATTAAAAAATAAAAGTATTTTTTTTTCAAAACACGTTTAGTGTGATGAGTCGATCGACCCACCATACATACGCTCATGAGATTTTCAATATAGTTAAGGTCAGTGTGAGCTTATTTATACATATTTAAATTTTAATTTTTGTGACAGTATAGAATTCTTAAGCATCCTGTGTATGTTTGTTAGCAAAATCCATTTTGTCAATTTTTTGCAAAATGGCGACAAGTATTAAAATTCAATCACTTATAACTCAGTAGTGTTGAATTTCGTCAAAAAAGTCTCTATACATGAAATGTTCAGAAGCCTAAAGTTCATCAGAATAAAATATAAAAAATATATATTTTTGCTTGAAAATAAGCGATGTATCAGTTCGATCGTACCCCCATACTAGCCATTTTGAGACTTTCGGAAGAGTTAACGCTCTTAACTGTTTGGTTTCGAAGATAAAAATTTAAATTTTGAGTATCGCATAGAACTAACGTGCAGCCCCTATACGTTATGTTTAAAAAAAATATATAAAATTTTTTTTCAAAATGGCGGCTAATGTAAAAATTCAAAGTGTCATAACTTTGCTAAATGAAATCCTACTAAAAAATGTCTAATGCAAAAAGTGTTTGGAATTTTAATTTGCAGATAAAAGCAATTTTTAATTATTTTTTTTTAATAAAAACCGAGTCTTACCATATATTGACCGAGACCTCGAACGAGCTTTTATGCGACTCTGCATATAGTTAATGCTCGTACGAGGTTTCTATTTAAGAAATCGACTTGAATTTTTAATACAAAATAGAGCTTTCGACTATACTTACGATACTATAAAAAAAAATTAAAAATTAAAAAATAAAAGTATTTTTTTTTCAAAACACGTTTAGTGTGATGAGTCGATCGACCCACCATACATACGCTCATGAGATTTTCAATATAGTTAAGGTCAGTGTGAGCTTATTTATACATATTTAAATTTTAATTTTTGTGACAGTATAGAATTCTTAAGCATCCTGTGTATGTTTGTTAGCAAAATCCATTTTGTCAATTTTTTGCAAAATGGCGACAAGTATTAAAATTCAATCACTTATAACTCAGTAGTGTTGAATTTCGTCAAAAAAGTCTCTATACATGAAATGTTCAGAAGCCTAAAGTTCATCAGAATAAAATATAAAAAATATATATTTTTGCTTGAAAACAAGCGATGTATCAGTTCGATCGTACCCCCATACTAGCCATTTTGAGACTTTCGGAAGAGTTAACGCTCTTAACTGTTTGGTTTCGAAGATAAAAATTTAAATTTTGAGTATCGCATAGAACTAACGTGCAGCCCCTATACGTTATGTTTAAAAAAAATATATAAAATTTTTTTTCAAAATGGCGGCTAATGTAAAAATTAAAAGTGTCATAACTTTGCTAAATGAAATCCTACTAAAAAATGTCTAATGCAAAAAGTGTTTGGAATTTTAATTTGCAGATAAAAGCAATTTTTAATTATTTTTTTTTAATAAAAACCGAGTCTTACCATATATTGACCGAGACCTCGAACGAGCTTTTATGCGACTCTGCATATAGTTAATGCTTGTACGAGGTTTCTATTTAAGAAATCGACTTGAATTTTTAATACAAAATAGAGCTTTCGACTATACTTACGATACTATAAAAAAAAATTAAAAATTAAAAAAGAAAAGTATTTTTTTTTCAAAACACGTTTAGTGTGATGAGTCGATCGACCCACCATACATACGCTCATGAGATTTTCAATATAGTTAAGGTCAGTGTGAGCTTATTTATACATATTTAAATTTTAATTTTTGTGACAGTATAGAATTCTTAAGCATCCTGTGTATGTTTGTTAGCAAAATCCATTTTGTCAATTTTTTGCAAAATGGCGACAAGTATTAAAATTCAATCACTTATAACTCAGTAGTGTTGAATTTCGTCAAAAAAGTCTCTATACATGAAATGTTCAGAAGCCTAAAGTTCATCAGAATAAAATATAAAAAATATATATTTTTGCTTGAAAACAAGCGATGTATCAGTTCGATCGTACCCCCATACTAGCCATTTTGAGACTTTCGGAAGAGTTAACGCTCTTAACTGTTTGGTTTCGAAGATAAAAATTTAAATTTTGAGTATCGCATAGAACTAACGTGCAGCCCCTATACGTTATGTTTAAAAAAAATATATAAAATTTTTTTTCAAAATGGCGGCTAATGTAAAAATTAAAAGTGTCATAACTTTGCTAAATGAAATCCTACTAAAAGATATTTAATGCAAAAAGTGTTTGGAATTTTAATTTGCAGATAAAAGCAATTTTTAATTATTTTTTTTTAATAAAAACCGAGTCTTACCATATATTGACCGAGACCTCGAACGAGCTTTTATGCGACTCTGCATATAGTTAATGCTCGTACGAGGTTTCTATTTAAGAAATCGACTTGAATTTTTAATACAAAATAGAGCTTTCGACTATACTTACGATACTATAAAAAAAAATTAAAAATTAAAAAATAAAAGTATTTTTTTTTCAAAACACGTTTAGTGTGATGAGTCGATCGACCCACCATACATACGCTCATGAGATTTTCAATATAGTTAAGGTCAGTGTGAGCTTATTTATACATATTTAAATTTTAATTTTTGTGACAGTATAGAATTCTTAAGCATCCTGTGTATGTTTGTTAGCAAAATCCATTTTGTCAATTTTTTGCAAAATGGCGACAAGTATTAAAATTCAATCACTTATAACTCAGTAGTGTTGAATTTCGTCAAAAAAGTCTCTATACATGAAATGTTCAGAAGCCTAAAGTTCATCAGAATAAAATATAAAAAATATATATTTTTGCTTGAAAATAAGCGATGTATCAGTTCGATCGTACCCCCATACTAGCCATTTTGAGACTTTCGGAAGAGTTAACGCTCTTAACTGTTTGGTTTCGAAGATAAAAATTTAAATTTTGAGTATCGCATAGAACTAACGTGCAGCCCCTATACGTTATGTTTAAAAAAAATATATAAAATTTTTTTTCAAAATGGCGGCTAATGTAAAAATTCAAAGTGTCATAACTTTGCTAAATGAAATCCTACTAAAAAATGTCTAATGCAAAAAGTGTTTGGAATTTTAATTTGCAGATAAAAGCAATTTTTAATTATTTTTTTTTAATAAAAACCGAGTCTTACCATATATTGACCGAGACCTCGAACGAGCTTTTATGCGACTCTGCATATAGTTAATGCTTGTACGAGGTTTCTATTTAAGAAATCGACTTGAATTTTTAATACAAAATAGAGCTTTCGACTATACTTACGATACTATAAAAAAAAATTAAAAATTAAAAAATAAAAGTATTTTTTTTTCAAAACACGTTTAGTGTGATGAGTCGATCGACCCACCATACATACGCTCATGAGATTTTCAATATAGTTAAGGTCAGTGTGAGCTTATTTATACATATTTAAATTTTAATTTTTGTGACAGTATAGAATTCTTAAGCATCCTGTGTATGTTTGTTAGCAAAATCCATTTTGTCAATTTTTTGCAAAATGGCGACAAGTATTAAAATTCAATCACTTATAACTCAGTAGTGTTGAATTTCGTCAAAAAAGTCTCTATACATGAAATGTTCAGAAGCCTAAAGTTCATCAGAATAAAATATAAAAAATATATATTTTTGCTTGAAAACAAGCGATGTATCAGTTCGATCGTACCCCCATACTAGCCATTTTGAGACTTTCGGAAGAGTTAACGCTCTTAACTGTTTGGTTTCGAAGATAAAAATTTAAATTTTGAGTATCGCATAAAACTAACGTGCAGCCCCATACGTTATGTTTAAAAAAAATATATAAATTTTTTTTTCAAAATGGCGGGTAATGTAAAAATTCAAAGTGTCATAACTTTGCTAAATGAAATCCTACTAAAAAATGTCTAATGCAAAAAGTGTTTGGAATTTTAATTTGCATATAAAAGCAATTTTTAATTATTTTTTTTTTAATAAAAACCGAGTCTTACCATATATTGACCGAGACCTCGAACGAGCTTTTATGCGACTCTGCATATAGTTAATGCTCGTACGAGGTTTCTATTTAAGAAATCGACTTGAATTTTTAATACAAAATAGAGCTTTCGACTATACTTACGATACTATAAAAAAAAATTAAAAATTAAAAAATAAAAGTATTTTTTTTTCAAAACACGTTTAGTGTGATGAGTCGATCGACCCACCATACATACGCTCATGAGATTTTCAATATAGTTAAGGTCAGTGTGAGCTTATTTATACATATTTAAATTTTAATTTTTGTGACAGTATAGAATTCTTAAGCATCCTGTGTATGTTTGTTAGCAAAATCCATTTTGTCAATTTTTTGCAAAATGGCGACAAGTATTAAAATTCAATCACTTATAACTCAGTAGTGTTGAATTTCGTCAAAAAAGTCTCTATACATGAAATGTTCAGAAGCCTAAAGTTCATCAGAATAAAATATAAAAAATATATATTTTTGCTTGAAAATAAGCGATGTATCATTTCGATCGTACCCCCATACTAGCCATTTTGAGACTTTCGGAAGAGTTAACGCTCTTAACTGTTTGGTTTCAAAGATAAAAATTTAAATTTTGAGTATCGCATAGAACTAACGTGCAGCCCCTATACGTTATGTTTAAAAAAAATATATAAAATTTTTTTTTAAAATGGCGGCTAATGTAAAAATTCAAAGTGTCATAACTTTGCTAAATGAAATCCTACTAAAAAATGTCTAATGCAAAAAGTGTTTGGAATTTTAATTTGCATATAAAAGCAATTTTTAATTATTTTTTTATAAATAAAAACCGAGTCTTACCATATATTGACCGAGACCTCGAACGAGCTTTTATGCGACTCTGCATATAGTTAATGCTCGTACGAGGTTTCTATTTAAGAAATCGACTTGAATTTTTAATACAAAATAGAGCTTTCGACTATACTTACGATACTATAAAAAAAAATTAAAAATTAAAAAATAAAAGTATTTTTTTTTCAAAACACGTTTAGTGTGATGAGTCGATCGACCCACCATACATACGCTCATGAGATTTTCAATATAGTTAAGGTCAGTGTGAGCTTATTTATACATATTTAAATTTTAATTTTTGTGACAGTATAGAATTCTTAAGCATCCTGTGTATGTTTGTTAGCAAAATCCATTTTGTCAATTTTTTGCAAAATGGCGACAAGTATTAAAATTCAATCACTTATAACTCAGTAGTGTTGAATTTCGTCAAAAAAGTCTCTATACATGAAATGTTCAGAAGCCTAAAGTTCATCAGAATAAAATATAAAAAATATATATTTTTGCTTGAAAACAAGCGATGTATCAGTTCGATCGTACCCCCATACTAGCCATTTTGAGACTTTCGGAAGAGTTAACGCTCTTAACTGTTTGGTTTCGAAGATAAAAATTTAAATTTTGAGTATCGCATAGAACTAACGTGCAGCCCCTATACGTTATGTTTAAAAAAAATATATAAAATTTTTTTTCAAAATGGCGGCTAATGTAAAAATTCAAAGTGTCATAACTTTGCTAAATGAAATCCTACTTAAAAATGTCTAATGCAAAAAGTGTTTGGAATTTTAATTTGCATATAAAAGCAATTTTTAATTATTTTTTTTTTAATAAAAACCGAGTCTTACCATATATTGACCGAGACCTCGAACGAGCTTTTATGCGACTCTGCATATAGTTAATGCTCGTACGAGGTTTCTATTTAAGAAATCGACTTGAATTTTTAATACAAAATAGAGCTTTCGACTATACTTACGATACTATAAAAAAAAATTAAAAATTAAAAAATAAAAGTATTTTTTTTTCAAAACACGTTTAGTGTGATGAGTCGATCGACCCACCATACATACGCTCATGGGATTTTCAATATAGTTAAGGTCAGTGTGAGCTTATTTATACATATTTAAATTTTAATTTTTGTGACAGTATAGAATTCTTAAGCATCCTGTGTATGTTTGTTAGCAAAATCCATTTTGTCAATTTTTTGCAAAATGGCGACAAGTATTAAAATTCAATCACTTATAACTCAGTAGTGTTGAATTTCGTCAAAAAAGTCTCTATACATGAAATGTTCAGAAGCCTAAAGTTCATCAGAATAAAATATAAAAAATATATATTTTTGCTTAAAAACAAGCGATGTATCAGTTCGATCGTACCCCCATACTAGCCATTTTGAGACTTTCGGAAGAGTTAACGCTCTTAACTGTTTGGTTTCGAAGATAAAAATTTAAATTTTGAGTATCGCATAGAACTAACGTGCAGCCCCTATACGTTATGTTTAAAAAAAATATATAAAATTTTTTTTCAAAATGGCGGCTAATGTAAAAATTCAAAGTGTCATAACTTTGCTAAATGAAATCCTACTAAAATATGTCTAATGCAAAAAGTGTTTGGAATTTTAATTTGCAGATAAAAGCAATTTTTAATTATTTTTTTTTAATAAAAACCGAGTCTTACCATATATTGACCGAGACCTCGAACGAGCTTTTATGCGACTCTGCATATAGTTAATGCTTGTACGAGGTTTCTATTTAAGAAATCGACTTGAATTTTTAATACAAAATAGAGCTTTCGACTATACTTACGATACTATAAAAAAAAATTAAAAATTAAAAAATAAAAGTATTTTTTTTTCAAAACACGTTTAGTGTGATGAGTCGATCGACCCACCATACATACGCTCATGAGATTTTCAATATAGTTAAGGTCAGTGTGAGCTTATTTATACATATTTAAATTTTAATTTTTGTGACAGTATAGAATTCTTAAGCATCCTGTGTATGTTTGTTAGCAAAATCCATTTTGTCAATTTTTTGCAAAATGGCGACAAGTATTAAAATTCAATCACTTATAACTCAGTAGTGTTGAATTTCGTCAAAAAAGTCTCTATACATGAAATGTTCAGAAGCCTAAAGTTCATCAGAATAAAATATAAAAAATATATATTTTTGCTTGAAAACAAGCGATGTATCAGTTCGATCGTACCCCCATACTAGCCATTTTGAGACTTTCGGAAGAGTTAACGCTCTTAACTGTTTGGTTTCGAAGATAAAAATTTAAATTTTGAGTATCGCATAGAACTAACGTGCAGCCCCTATACGTTATGTTTAAAAAAAATATATAAAATTTTTTTTCAAAATGGCGGCTAATGTAAAAATTCAAAGTGTCATAACTTTGCTAAATGAAATCCTACTAAAATATGTCTAATGCAAAAAGTGTTTGGAATTTTAATTTGCAGATAAAAGCAATTTTTAATTATTTTTTTTTAATAAAAACCGAGTCTTACCATATATTGACCGAGACCTCGAACGAGCTTTTATGCGACTCTGCATATAGTTAATGCTTGTACGAGGTTTCTATTTAAGAAATCGACTTGAATTTTTAATACAAAATAGAGCTTTCGACTATACTTACGATACTATAAAAAAAAATTAAAAATTAAAAAATAAAAGTATTTTTTTTTCAAAACACGTTTAGTGTGATGAGTCGATCGACCCACCATACATACGCTCATGAGATTTTCAATATAGTTAAGGTCAGTGTGAGCTTATTTATACATATTTAAATTTTAATTTTTGTGACAGTATAGAATTCTTAAGCATCCTGTGTATGTTTGTTAGCAAAATCCATTTTGTCAATTTTTTGCAAAATGGCGACAAGTATTAAAATTCAATCACTTATAACTCAGTAGTGTTGAATTTCGTCAAAAAAGTCTCTATACATGAAATGTTCAGAAGCCTAAAGTTCATCAGAATAAAATATAAAAAATATATATTTTTGCTTGAAAACAAGCGATGTATCAGTTCGATCGTACCCCCATACTAGCCATTTTGAGACTTTCGGAAGAGTTAACGCTCTTAACTGTTTGGTTTCGAAGATAAAAATTTAAATTTTGAGTATCGCATAGAACTAACGTGCAGCCCCTATACGTTATGTTTAAAAAAAATATATAAAATTTTTTTTCAAAATGGCGGCTAATGTAAAAATTCAAAGTGTCATAACTTTGCTAAATGAAATCCTACTAAAATATGTCTAATGCAAAAAGTGTTTGGAATTTTAATTTGCAGATAAAAGCAATTTTTAATTATTTTTTTTTAATAAAAACCGAGTCTTACCATATATTGACCGAGACCTCGAACGAGCTTTTATGCGACTCTGCATATAGTTAATGCTTGTACGAGGTTTCTATTTAAGAAATCGACTTGAATTTTTAATACAAAATAGAGCTTTCGACTATACTTACGATACTATAAAAAAAAATTAAAAATTAAAAAATAAAAGTATTTTTTTTTCAAAACACGTTTAGTGTGATGAGTCGATCGACCCACCATACATACGCTCATGAGATTTTCAATATAGTTAAGGTCAGTGTGAGCTTATTTATACATATTTAAATTTTAATTTTTGTGACAGTATAGAATTCTTAAGCATCCTGTGTATGTTTGTTAGCAAAATCCATTTTGTCAATTTTTTGCAAAATGGCGACAAGTATTAAAATTCAATCACTTATAACTCAGTAGTGTTGAATTTCGTCAAAAAAGTCTCTATACATGAAATGTTCAGAAGCCTAAAGTTCATCAGAATAAAATATAAAAAATATATATTTTTGCTTGAAAACAAGCGATGTATCAGTTCGATCGTACCCCCATACTAGCCATTTTGAGACTTTCGGAAGAGTTAACGCTCTTAACTGTTTGGTTTCGAAGATAAAAATTTAAATTTTGAGTATCGCATAGAACTAACGTGCAGCCCCTATACGTTATGTTTAAAAAAAATATATAAAATTTTTTTTCAAAATGGCGGCTAATGTAAAAATTCAAAGTGTCATAACTTTGCTAAATGAAATCCTACTAAAATATGTCTAATGCAAAAAGTGTTTGGAATTTTAATTTGCAGATAAAAGCAATTTTTAATTATTTTTTTTTAATAAAAACCGAGTCTTACCATATATTGACCGAGACCTCGAACGAGCTTTTATGCGACTCTGCATATAGTTAATGCTTGTACGAGGTTTCTATTTAAGAAATCGACTTGAATTTTTAATACAAAATAGAGCTTTCGACTATACTTACGATACTATAAAAAAAAATTAAAAATTAAAAAATAAAAGTATTTTTTTTTCAAAACACGTTTAGTGTGATGAGTCGATCGACCCACCATACATACGCTCATGAGATTTTCAATATAGTTAAGGTCAGTGTGAGCTTATTTATACATATTTAAATTTTAATTTTTGTGACAGTATAGAATTCTTAAGCATCCTGTGTATGTTTGTTAGCAAAATCCATTTTGTCAATTTTTTGCAAAATG
Organism: Plectrocnemia conspersa; assembly: GCF_051122295.1. Classification (NCBI taxonomy): domain Eukaryota; kingdom Metazoa; phylum Arthropoda; class Insecta; order Trichoptera; family Polycentropodidae; genus Plectrocnemia; species Plectrocnemia conspersa. The sequence goes on along the minus strand of NW_028277183.1, from coordinate 388,121 downwards.
GCGACAAGTATTAAAATTCAATCACTTATAACTCAGTAGTGTTGAATTTCGTCAAAAAAGTCTCTATACATGAAATGTTCAGAAGCCTAAAGTTCATCAGAATAAAATATAAAAAATATATATTTTTGCTTGAAAACAAGCGATGTATCAGTTCGATCGTACCCCCATACTAGCCATTTTGAGACTTTCGGAAGAGTTAACGCTCTTAACTGTTTGGTTTCGAAGATAAAAATTTAAATTTTGAGTATCGCATAGAACTAACGTGCAGCCCCTATACGTTATGTTTAAAAAAAATATATAAAATTTTTTTTCAAAATGGCGGCTAATGTAAAAATTCAAAGTGTCATAACTTTGCTAAATGAAATCCTACTAAAATATGTCTAATGCAAAAAGTGTTTGGAATTTTAATTTGCAGATAAAAGCAATTTTTAATTATTTTTTTTTAATAAAAACCGAGTCTTACCATATATTGACCGAGACCTCGAACGAGCTTTTATGCGACTCTGCATATAGTTAATGCTTGTACGAGGTTTCTATTTAAGAAATCGACTTGAATTTTTAATACAAAATAGAGCTTTCGACTATACTTACGATACTATAAAAAAAAATTAAAAATTAAAAAATAAAAGTATTTTTTTTTCAAAACACGTTTAGTGTGATGAGTCGATCGACCCACCATACATACGCTCATGAGATTTTCAATATAGTTAAGGTCAGTGTGAGCTTATTTATACATATTTAAATTTTAATTTTTGTGACAGTATAGAATTCTTAAGCATCCTGTGTATGTTTGTTAGCAAAATCCATTTTGTCAATTTTTTGCAAAATGGCGACAAGTATTAAAATTCAATCACTTATAACTCAGTAGTGTTGAATTTCGTCAAAAAAGTCTCTATACATGAAATGTTCAGAAGCCTAAAGTTCATCAGAATAAAATATAAAAAATATATATTTTTGCTTGAAAACAAGCGATGTATCAGTTCGATCGTACCCCCATACTAGCCATTTTGAGACTTTCGGAAGAGTTAACGCTCTTAACTGTTTGGTTTCGAAGATAAAAATTTAAATTTTGAGTATCGCATAGAACTAACGTGCAGCCCCTATACGTTATGTTTAAAAAAAATATATAAAATTTTTTTTCAAAATGGCGGCTAATGTAAAAATTCAAAGTGTCATAACTTTGCTAAATGAAATCCTACTAAAATATGTCTAATGCAAAAAGTGTTTGGAATTTTAATTTGCAGATAAAAGCAATTTTTAATTATTTTTTTTTAATAAAAACCGAGTCTTACCATATATTGACCGAGACCTCGAACGAGCTTTTATGCGACTCTGCATATAGTTAATGCTTGTACGAGGTTTCTATTTAAGAAATCGACTTGAATTTTTAATACAAAATAGAGCTTTCGACTATACTTACGATACTATAAAAAAAAATTAAAAATTAAAAAATAAAAGTATTTTTTTTTCAAAACACGTTTAGTGTGATGAGTCGATCGACCCACCATACATACGCTCATGAGATTTTCAATATAGTTAAGGTCAGTGTGAGCTTATTTATACATATTTAAATTTTAATTTTTGTGACAGTATAGAATTCTTAAGCATCCTGTGTATGTTTGTTAGCAAAATCCATTTTGTCAATTTTTTGCAAAATGGCGACAAGTATTAAAATTCAATCACTTATAACTCAGTAGTGTTGAATTTCGTCAAAAAAGTCTCTATACATGAAATGTTCAGAAGCCTAAAGTTCATCAGAATAAAATATAAAAAATATATATTTTTGCTTGAAAACAAGCGATGTATCAGTTCGATCGTACCCCCATACTAGCCATTTTGAGACTTTCGGAAGAGTTAACGCTCTTAACTGTTTGGTTTCGAAGATAAAAATTTAAATTTTGAGTATCGCATAGAACTAACGTGCAGCCCCTATACGTTATGTTTAAAAAAAATATATAAAATTTTTTTTCAAAATGGCGGCTAATGTAAAAATTCAAAGTGTCATAACTTTGCTAAATGAAATCCTACTAAAAAATGTCTAATGCAAAAAGTGTTTGGAATTTTAATTTGCATATAAAAGCAATTTTTAATTATTTTTTTTTTAATAAAAACCGAGTCTTACCATATATTGACCGAGACCTCGAACGAGCTTTTATGCGACTCTGCATATAGTTAATGCTCGTACGAGGTTTCTATTTAAGAAATCGACTTGAATTTTTAATACAAAATAGAGCTTTCGACTATACTTACGATACTATAAAAAAAAATTAAAAATTAAAAAATAAAAGTATTTTTTTTTCAAAACACGTTTAGTGTGATGAGTCGATCGACCCACCATACATACGCTCATGGGATTTTCAATATAGTTAAGGTCAGTGTGAGCTTATTTATACATATTTAAATTTTAATTTTTGTGACAGTATAGAATTCTTAAGCATCCTGTGTATGTTTGTTAGCAAAATCCATTTTGTCAATTTTTTGCAAAATGGCGACAAGTATTAAAATTCAATCACTTATAACTCAGTAGTGTTGAATTTCGTCAAAAAAGTCTCTATACATGAAATGTTCAAAAGCCTAAAGTTCATCAGAATAAAATATAAAAAATATATATTTTTGCTTAAAAACAAGCGATGTATCAGTTCGATCGTACCCCCATACTAGCCATTTTGAGACTTTCGGAAGAGTTAACGCTCTTAACTGTTTGGTTTCGAAGATAAAAATTTAAATTTTGAGTATCGCATAGAACTAACGTGCAGCCCCTATACGTTATGTTTAAAAAAAATATATAAAATTTTTTTTCAAAATGGCGGCTAATGTAAAAATTCAAAGTGTCATAACTTTGCTAAATGAAATCCTACTAAAATATGTCTAATGCAAAAAGTGTTTGGAATTTTAATTTGCAGATAAAAGCAATTTTTAATTATTTTTTTTTAATAAAAACCGAGTCTTACCATATATTGACCGAGACCTCGAACGAGCTTTTATGCGACTCTGCATATAGTTAATGCTTGTACGAGGTTTCTATTTAAGAAATCGACTTGAATTTTTAATACAAAATAGAGCTTTCGACTATACTTACGATACTATAAAAAAAAATTAAAAATTAAAAAATAAAAGTATTTTTTTTTCAAAACACGTTTAGTGTGATGAGTCGATCGACCCACCATACATACGCTCATGAGATTTTCAATATAGTTAAGGTCAGTGTGAGCTTATTTATACATATTTAAATTTTAATTTTTGTGACAGTATAGAATTCTTAAGCATCCTGTGTATGTTTGTTAGCAAAATCCATTTTGTCAATTTTTTGCAAAATGGCGACAAGTATTAAAATTCAATCACTTATAACTCAGTAGTGTTGAATTTCGTCAAAAAAGTCTCTATACATAAAATGTTCAGAAGCCTAAAGTTCATCAGAATAAAATATAAAAAATATATATTTTTGCTTGAAAACAAGCGATGTATCAGTTCGATCGTACCCCCATACTAGCCATTTTGAGACTTTCGGAAGAGTTAACGCTCTTAACTGTTTGGTTTCGAAGATAAAAATTTAAATTTTGAGTATCGCATAGAACTAACGTGCAGCCCCTATACGTTATGTTTAAAAAAAATATATAAAATTTTTTTTCAAAATAGCGGCTAATGTAAAAATTCAAAGTGTCATAACTTTGCTAAATGAAATCCTACTAAAAAATGTCTAATGCAAAAAGTGTTTGGAATTTTAATTTGCATATAAAAGCAATTTTTAATTATTTTTTTATAAATAAAAACCGAGTCTTACCATATATTGACCGAGACCTCGAACGAGCTTTTATGCGACTCTGCATATAGTTAATGCTTGTACGAGGTTTCTATTTAAGAAATCGACTTGAATTTTTAATACAAAATAGAGCTTTCGACTATACTTACGATACTATAAAAAAAAATTAAAAATTAAAAAATAAAAGTATTTTTTTTTCAAAACACGTTTAGTGTGATGAGTCGATCGACCCACCATACATACGCTCATGAGATTTTCAATATAGTTAAGGTCAGTGTGAGCTTATTTATACATATTTAAATTTTAATTTTTGTGACAGTATAGAATTCTTAAGCATCCTGTGTATGTTTGTTAGCAAAATCCATTTTGTCAATTTTTTGCAAAATGGCGACAAGTATTAAAATTCAATCACTTATAACTCAGTAGTGTTGAATTTCGTCAAAAAAGTCTCTATACATGAAATGTTCAGAAGCCTAAAGTTCATCAGAATAAAATATAAAAAATATATATTTTTGCTTGAAAACAAGCGATGTATCAGTTCGATCGTACCCCCATACTAGCCATTTTGAGACTTTCGGAAGAGTTAACGCTCTTAACTGTTTGGTTTCGAAGATAAAAATTTAAATTTTGAGTATCGCATAAAACTAACGTGCAGCCCCATACGTTATGTTTAAAAAAAATATATAAATTTTTTTTTCAAAATGGCGGGTAATGTAAAAATTCAAAGTGTCATAACTTTGCTAAATGAAATCTTACTAAAAAATGTCTAATGCAAAAAGTGTTTGGAATTTTAATTTGCATATAAAAGCAATTTTTAATTATTTTTTTTTAATAAAAACCGAGTCTTACCATATATTGACCGAGACCTCGAACGAGCTTTTATGCGACTCTGCATATAGTTAATGCTCGTACGAGGTTTCTATTTAAGAAATCGACTTGAATTTTTAATACAAAATAGAGCTTTCGACTATACTTACGATACTATAAAAAAAAATTAAAAATTAAAAAATAAAAGTATTTTTTTTTCAAAACACGTTTAGTGTGATGAGTCGATCGACCCACCATACATACGCTCATGAGATTTTCAATATAGTTAAGGTCAGTGTGAGCTTATTTATACATATTTAAATTTTAATTTTTGTGACAGTATAGAATTCTTAAGCATCCTGTGTATGTTTGTTAGCAAAATCCATTTTGTCAATTTTTTGCAAAATGGCGACAAGTATTAAAATTCAATCACTTATAACTCAGTAGTGTTGAATTTCGTCAAAAAAGTCTCTATACATGAAATGTTCAGAAGCCTAAAGTTCATCAGAATAAAATATAAAAAATATATATTTTTGCTTGAAAATAAGCGATGTATCAGTTCGATCGTACCCCCATACTAGCCATTTTGAGACTTTCGGAAGAGTTAACGCTCTTAACTGTTTGGTTTCAAAGATAAAAATTTAAATTTTGAGTATCGCATAGAACTAACGTGCAGCCCCTATACGTTATGTTTAAAAAAAATATATAAAAATTTTTTTTAAAATGGCGGCTAATGTAAAAATTCAAAGTGTCATAACTTTGCTAAATGAAATCCTACTAAAAAATGTCTAATGCAAAAAGTGTTTGGAATTTTAATTTGCATATAAAAGCAATTTTTAATTATTTTTTTTTTAATATAAACCGAGTCTTACCATATATTGACCGAGACCTCGAACGAGCTTTTATGCGACTCTGCATATAGTTAATGCTCGTACGAGGTTTCTATTTAAGAAATCGACTTGAATTTTTAATACAAAATAGAGCTTTCGACTATACTTACGATACTATAAAAAAAAATTAAAAATTAAAAAATAAAAGTATTTTTTTTTCAAAACACGTTTAGTGTGATGAGTCGATCGACCCACCATACATACGCTCATGAGATTTTCAATATAGTTAAGGTCAGTGTGAGCTTATTTATACATATTTAAATTTTAATTTTTGTGACAGTATAGAATTCTTAAGCATCCTGTGTATGTTTGTTAGCAAAATCCATTTTGTCAATTTTTTGCAAAATGGCGACAAGTATTAAAATTCAATCACTTATAACTCAGTAGTGTTGAATTTCGTCAAAAAAGTCTCTATACATGAAATGTTCAGAAGCCTAAAGTTCATCAGAATAAAATATAAAAAATATATATTTTTGCTTGAAAACAAGCGATGTATCAGTTCGATCGTACCCCCATACTAGCCATTTTGAGACTTTCGGAAGAGTTAACGCTTTTAACTGTTTGGTTTCGAAGATAAAAATTTAAATTTTGAGTATCGCATAGAACTAACGTGCAGCCCCTATACGTTATGTTTAAAAAAAATATATAAAATTTTTTTTCAAAATGGCGGCTAATGTAAAAATTAAAAGTGTCATAACTTTGCTAAATGAAATCCTACTAAAAAATGTCTAATGCAAAAAGTGTTTGGAATTTTAATTTGCAGATAAAAGCAATTTTTAATTATTTTTTTTTAATGAAAACCGAGTCTTACCATATATTGACCGAGACCTCGAACGAGCTTTTATGCGACTCTGCATATAGTTAATGCTTGTACGAGGTTTCTATTTAAGAAATCGACTTGAATTTTTAATACAAAATAGAGCTTTCGACTATACTTACGATACTATAAAAAAAAATTAAAAATTAAAAAATAAAAGTATTTTTTTTTCAAAACACGTTTAGTGTGATGAGTCGATCGACCCACCATACATACGCTCATGAGATTTTCAATATAGTTAAGGTCAGTGTGAGCTTATTTATACATATTTAAATTTTAATTTTTGTGACAGTATAGAATTCTTAAGCATCCTGTGTATGTTTGTTAGCAAAATCCATTTTGTCAATTTTTTGCAAAATGGCGACAAGTATTAAAATTCAATCACTTATAACTCAGTAGTGTTGAATTTCGTCAAAAAAGTCTCTATACATGAAATGTTCAGAAGCCTAAAGTTCATCAGAATAAAATATAAAAAATATATATTTTTGCTTGAAAATAAGCGATGTATCAGTTCGATCGTACCCCCATACTAGCCATTTTGAGACTTTCGGAAGAGTTAACGCTCTTAACTGTTTGGTTTCGAAGATAAAAATTTAAATTTTGAGTATCGCATAGAACTAACGTGCAGCCCCTATACGTTATGTTTAAAAAAAATATATAAAATTTTTTTTCAAAATGGCGGCTAATGTAAAAATTCAAAGTGTCATAACTTTGCTAAATGAAATCCTACTAAAAAATGTCTAATGCAAAAAGTGTTTGGAATTTTAATTTGCAGATAAAAGCAATTTTTAATTATTTTTTTTTAATAAAAACCGAGTCTTACCATATATTGACCGAGACCTCGAACGAGCTTTTATGCGACTCTGCATATAGTTAATGCTTGTACGAGGTTTCTATTTAAGAAATCGACTTGAATTTTTAATACAAAATAGAGCTTTCGACTATACTTACGATACTATAAAAAAAAATTAAAAATTAAAAAATAAAAGTATTTTTTTTTCAAAACACGTTTAGTGTGATGAGTCGATCGACCCACCATACATACGCTCATGAGATTTTCAATATAGTTAAGGTCAGTGTGAGCTTATTTATACATATTTAAATTTTAATTTTTGTGACAGTATAGAATTCTTAAGCATCCTGTGTATGTTTGTTAGCAAAATCCATTTTGTCAATTTTTTGCAAAATGGCGACAAGTATTAAAATTCAATTACTTATAACTCAGTAGTGTTGAATTTCGTCAAAAAAGTCTCTATACATGAAATGTTCAGAAGCCTAAAGTTCATCAGAATAAAATATAAAAAATATATATTTTTGCTTGAAAACAAGCGATGTATCAGTTCGATCGTACCCCCATACTAGCCATTTTGAGACTTTCGGAAGAGTTAACGCTCTTAACTGTTTGGTTTCGAAGATAAAAATTTAAATTTTGAGTATCGCATAGAACTAACGTGCAGCCCCTATACGTTATGTTTAAAAAAAATATATAAAATTTTTTTTCAAAATGGCGGCTAATGTAAAAATTCAAAGTGTCATAACTTTGCTAAATGAAATCCTACTAAAAAATGTCTAATGCAAAAAGTGTTTGGAATTTTAATTTGCATATAAAAGCAATTTTTAATTATTTTTTTATAAATAAAAACCGAGTCTTACCATATATTGACCGAGACCTCGAACGAGCTTTTATGCGACTCTGCATATAGTTAATGCTTGTACGAGGTTTCTATTTAAGAAATCGACTTGAATTTTTAATACAAAATAGAGCTTTCGACTATACTTACGATACTATAAAAAAAAATTAAAAATTAAAAAATAAAAGTATTTTTTTTTCAAAACACGTTTAGTGTGATGAGTCGATCGACCCACCATACATACGCTCATGAGATTTTAAATATAGTTAAGGTCAGTGTGAGCTTATTTATACATATTTAAATTTTAATTTTTGTGACAGTATAGAATTCTTAAGCATCCTGTGTATGTTTGTTAGCAAAATCCATTTTGTCAATTTTTTGCAAAATGGCGACAAGTATTAAAATTCAATCACTTATAACTCAGTAGTGTTGAATTTCGTCAAAAAAGTCTCTATACATGAAATGTTCAGAAGCCTAAAGTTCATCAGAATAAAATATAAAAAATATATATTTTTGCTTGAAAATAAGCGATGTATCAGTTCGATCGTACCCCCATACTAGCCATTTTGAGACTTTCGGAAGAGTTAACGCTCTTAACTGTTTGGTTTCGAAGATAAAAATTTAAATTTTGAGTATCGCATAGAACTAACGTGCAGCCCCTATACGTTATGTTTAAAAAAAATATATAAAATTTTTTTTCAAAATGGCGGCTAATGTGAAAATTCAAAGTGTCATAACTTTGTTAATGAAATCCTACTAAAAAATGTCTAATGCAAAAAGTGTTTGGAATTTTAATTTGCAGATAAAAGCAATTTTTAATTATTTTTTTTTAATAAAAACCGAGTCTTACCATATATTGACCGAGACCTCGAACGAGCTTTTATGCGACTCTGCATATAGTTAATGCTTGTACGAGGTTTCTATTTAAGAAATCGACTTGAATTTTTAATACAAAATAGAGCTTTCGACTATACTTACGATACTATAAAAAAAAATTAAAAATTAAAAAATAAAAGTATTTTTTTTTCAAAACACGTTTAGTGTGATGAGTCGATCGACCCACCATACATACGCTCATGAGATTTTCAATATAGTTAAGGTCAGTGTGAGCTTATTTATACATATTTAAATTTTAATTTTTGTGACAGTATAGAATTCTTAAGCATCCTGTGTATGTTTGTTAGCAAAATCCATTTTGTCAATTTTTTGCAAAATGGCGACAAGTATTAAAATTCAATCACTTATAACTCAGTAGTGTTGAATTTCGTCAAAAAAGTCTCTATACATGAAATGTTCAGAAGCCTAAAGTTCATCAGAATAAAATATAAAAAATATATATTTTTGCTTGAAAATAAGCGATGTATCAGTTCGATCGTACCCCCATACTAGCCATTTTGAGACTTTCGGAAGAGTTAACGCTCTTAACTGTTTGGTTTCGAAGATAAAAATTTAAATTTTGAGTATCGCATAGAACTAACGTGCAGCCCCTATACGTTATGTTTAAAAAAAATATATAAAATTTTTTTTCAAAATGGCGGCTAATGTAAAAATTCAAAGTGTCATAACTTTGCTAAATGAAATCCTACTAAAAAATGTCTAATGCAAAAAGTGTTTGGAATTTTAATTTGCAGATAAAAGCAATTTTTAATTATTTTTTTTTAATAAAAACCGAGTCTTACCATATATTGACCGAGACCTCGAACGAGCTTTTATGCGACTCTGCATATAGTTAATGCTTGTACGAGGTTTCTATTTAAGAAATCGACTTGAATTTTTAATACAAAATAGAGCTTTCGACTATACTTACGATACTATAAAAAAAAATTAAAAATTAAAAAATAAAAGTATTTTTTTTTCAAAACACGTTTAGTGTGATGAGTCGATCGACCCACCATACATACGCTCATGAGATTTTCAATATAGTTAAGGTCAGTGTGAGCTTATTTATACATATTTAAATTTTAATTTTTGTGACAGTATAGAATTCTTAAGCATCCTGTGTATGTTTGTTAGCAAAATCCATTTTGTCAATTTTTTGCAAAATGGCGACAAGTATTAAAATTCAATCACTTATAACTCAGTAGTGTTGAATTTCGTCAAAAAAGTCTCTATACATGAAATGTTCAGAAGCCTAAAGTTCATCAGAATAAAATATAAAAAATATATATTTTTGCTTGAAAACAAGCGATGTATCAGTTCGATCGTACCCCCATACTAGCCATTTTGAGACTTTCGGAAGAGTTAACGCTCTTAACTGTTTGGTTTCGAAGATAAAAATTTAAATTTTGAGTATCGCATAGAACTAACGTGCAGCCCCTATACGTTATGTTTAAAAAAAATATATAAAATTTTTTTTCAAAATGGCGGCTAATGTAAAAATTAAAAGTGTCATAACTTTGCTAAATGAAATCCTACTAAAAAATGTCTAATGCAAAAAGTGTTTGGAATTTTAATTTGCAGATAAAAGCAATTTTTAATTATTTTTTTTTAATAAAAACCGAGTCTTACCATATATTGACCGAGACCTCGAACGAGCTTTTATGCGACTCTGCATATAGTTAATGCTTGTACGAGGTTTCTATTTAAGAAATCGACTTGAATTTTTAATACAAAATAGAGCTTTCGACTATACTTACGATACTATAAAAAAAAATTAAAAATTAAAAAAGAAAAGTATTTTTTTTTCAAAACACGTTTAGTGTGATGAGTCGATCGACCCACCATACATACGCTCATGAGATTTTCAATATAGTTAAGGTCAGTGTGAGCTTATTTATACATATTTAAATTTTAATTTTTGTGACAGTATAGAATTCTTAAGCATCCTGTGTATGTTTGTTAGCAAAATCCATTTTGTCAATTTTTTGCAAAATGGCGACAAGTATTAAAATTCAATCACTTATAACTCAGTAGTGTTGAATTTCGTCAAAAAAGTCTCTATACATGAAATGTTCAGAAGCCTAAAGTTCATCAGAATAAAATATAAAAAATATATATTTTTGCTTGAAAACAAGCGATGTATCAGTTCGATCGTACCCCCATACTAGCCATTTTGAGACTTTCGGAAGAGTTAACGCTCTTAACTGTTTGGTTTCGAAGATAAAAATTTAAATTTTGAGTATCGCATAGAACTAACGTGCAGCCCCTATACGTTATGTTTAAAAAAAATATATAAAATTTTTTTTCAAAATGGCGGCTAATGTAAAAATTAAAAGTGTCATAACTTTGCTAAATGAAATCCTACTAAAAGATATTTAATGCAAAAAGTGTTTGGAATTTTAATTTGCAGATAAAAGCAATTTTTAATTATTTTTTTTTAATAAAAACCGAGTCTTACCATATATTGACCGAGACCTCGAACGAGCTTTTATGCGACTCTGCATATAGTTAATGCTCGTACGAGGTTTCTATTTAAGAAATCGACTTGAATTTTTAATACAAAATAGAGCTTTCGACTATACTTACGATACTATAAAAAAAAATTAAAAATTAAAAAATAAAAGTATTTTTTTTTCAAAACACGTTTAGTGTGATGAGTCGATCGACCCACCATACATACGCTCATGAGATTTTCAATATAGTTAAGGTCAGTGTGAGCTTATTTATACATATTTAAATTTTAATTTTTGTGACAGTATAGAATTCTTAAGCATCCTGTGTATGTTTGTTAGCAAAATCCATTTTGTCAATTTTTTGCAAAATGGCGACAAGTATTAAAATTCAATCACTTATAACTCAGTAGTGTTGAATTTCGTCAAAAAAGTCTCTATACATGAAATGTTCAGAAGCCTAAAGTTCATCAGAATAAAATATAAAAAATATATATTTTTGCTTGAAAATAAGCGATGTATCAGTTCGATCGTACCCCCATACTAGCCATTTTGAGACTTTCGGAAGAGTTAACGCTCTTAACTGTTTGGTTTCGAAGATAAAAATTTAAATTTTGAGTATCGCATAGAACTAACGTGCAGCCCCTATACGTTATGTTTAAAAAAAATATATAAAATTTTTTTTCAAAATGGCGGCTAATGTAAAAATTCAAAGTGTCATAACTTTGCTAAATGAAATCCTACTAAAAAATGTCTAATGCAAAAAGTGTTTGGAATTTTAATTTGCAGATAAAAGCAATTTTTAATTATTTTTTTTTAATAAAAACCGAGTCTTACCATATATTGACCGAGACCTCGAACGAGCTTTTATGCGACTCTGCATATAGTTAATGCTTGTACGAGGTTTCTATTTAAGAAATCGACTTGAATTTTTAATACAAAATAGAGCTTTCGACTATACTTACGATACTATAAAAAAAAATTAAAAATTAAAAAATAAAAGTATTTTTTTTTCAAAACACGTTTAGTGTGATGAGTCGATCGACCCACCATACATACGCTCATGAGATTTTCAATATAGTTAAGGTCAGTGTGAGCTTATTTATACATATTTAAATTTTAATTTTTGTGACAGTATAGAATTCTTAAGCATCCTGTGTATGTTTGTTAGCAAAATCCATTTTGTCAATTTTTTGCAAAATGGCGACAAGTATTAAAATTCAATCACTTATAACTCAGTAGTGTTGAATTTCGTCAAAAAAGTCTCTATACATGAAATGTTCAGAAGCCTAAAGTTCATCAGAATAAAATATAAAAAATATATATTTTTGCTTGAAAATAAGCGATGTATCAGTTCGATCGTACCCCCATACTAGCCATTTTGAGACTTTCGGAAGAGTTAACGCTCTTAACTGTTTGGTTTCGAAGATAAAAATTTAAATTTTGAGTATCGCATAGAACTAACGTGCAGCCCCTATACGTTATGTTTAAAAAAAATATATAAAATTTTTTTTCAAAATGGCGGCTAATGTAAAAATTCAAAGTGTCATAACTTTGCTAAATGAAATCCTACTAAAAAATGTCTAATGCAAAAAGTGTTTGGAATTTTAATTTGCAGATAAAAGCAATTTTTAATTATTTTTTTTTAATAAAAACCGAGTCTTACCATATATTGACCGAGACCTCGAACGAGCTTTTATGCGACTCTGCATATAGTTAATGCTTGTACGAGGTTTCTATTTAAGAAATCGACTTGAATTTTTAATACAAAATAGAGCTTGCGACTATACTTACGATACTATAAAAAAAAATTAAAAATTAAAAAATAAAAGTATTTTTTTTTCAAAACACGTTTAGTGTGATGAGTCGATCGACCCACCATACATACGCTCATGAGATTTTCAATATAGTTAAGGTCAGTGTGAGCTTATTTATACATATTTAAATTTTAATTTTTGTGACAGTATAGAATTCTTAAGCATCCTGTGTATGTTTGTTAGCAAAATCCATTTTGTCAATTTTTTGCAAAATGGCGACAAGTATTAAAATTCAATCACTTATAACTCAGTAGTGTTGAATTTCGTCAAAAAAGTCTCTATACATGAAATGTTCAGAAGCCTAAAGTTCATCAGAATAAAATATAAAAAATATATATTTTTGCTTGAAAACAAGCGATGTATCAGTTCGATCGTACCCCCATACTAGCCATTTTGAGACTTTCGGAAGAGTTAACGCTCTTAACTGTTTGGTTTCGAAGATAAAAATTTAAATTTTGAGTATCGCATAGAACTAACGTGCAGCCCCTATACGTTATGTTTAAAAAAAATATATAAAATTTTTTTTCAAAATGGCGGCTAATGTAAAAATTAAAAGTGTCATAACTTTGCTAAATGAAATCCTACTAAAAAATGTCTAATGCAAAAAGTGTTTGGAATTTTAATTTGCAGATAAAAGCAATTTTTAATTATTTTTTTTTAATAAAAACCGAGTCTTACCATATATTGACCGAGACCTCGAACGAGCTTTTATGCGACTCTGCATATAGTTAATGCTTGTACGAGGTTTCTATTTAAGAAATCGACTTGAATTTTTAATACAAAATAGAGCTTTCGACTATACTTACGATACTATAAAAAAAAATTAAAAATTAAAAAAGAAAAGTATTTTTTTTTCAAAACACGTTTAGTGTGATGAGTCGATCGACCCACCATACATACGCTCATGAGATTTTCAATATAGTTAAGGTCAGTGTGAGCTTATTTATACATATTTAAATTTTAATTTTTGTGACAGTATAGAATTCTTAAGCATCCTGTGTATGTTTGTTAGCAAAATCCATTTTGTCAATTTTTTGCAAAATGGCGACAAGTATTAAAATTCAATCACTTATAACTCAGTAGTGTTGAATTTCGTCAAAAAAGTCTCTATACATGAAATGTTCAGAAGCCTAAAGTTCATCAGAATAAAATATAAAAAATATATATTTTTGCTTGAAAACAAGCGATGTATCAGTTCGATCGTACCCCCATACTAGCCATTTTGAGACTTTCGGAAGAGTTAACGCTCTTAACTGTTTGGTTTCGAAGATAAAAATTTAAATTTTGAGTATCGCATAGAACTAACGTGCAGCCCCTATACGTTATGTTTAAAAAAAATATATAAAATTTTTTTTCAAAATGGCGGCTAATGTAAAAATTAAAAGTGTCATAACTTTGCTAAATGAAATCCTACTAAAAGATATTTAATGCAAAAAGTGTTTGGAATTTTAATTTGCAGATAAAAGCAATTTTTAATTATTTTTTTTTAATAAAAACCGAGTCTTACCATATATTGACCGAGACCTCGAACGAGCTTTTATGCGACTCTGCATATAGTTAATGCTTGTACGAGGTTTCTATTTAAGAAATCGACTTGAATTTTTAATACAAAATAGAGCTTTCGACTATACTTACGATACTATAAAAAAAAATTAAAAATTAAAAAATAAAAGTATTTTTTTTTCAAAACACGTTTAGTGTGATAAGTCGATCGACCCACCATACATACGCTCATGAGATTTTCAATATAGTTAAGGTCAGTGTGAGCTTATTTATACATATTTAAATTTTAATTTTTGTGACAGTATAGAATTCTTAAGCATCCTGTGTATGTTTGTTAGCAAAATCCATTTTGTCAATTTTTTGCAAAATGGCGACAAGTATTAAAATTCAATCACTTATAACTCAGTAGTGTTGAATTTCGTCAAAAAAGTCTCTATACATGAAATGTTCAGAAGCCTAAAGTTCATCAGAATAAAATATAAAAAATATATATTTTTGCTTGAAAACAAGCATTGTATCAGTTCGATCGTACCCCCATACTAGCCATTTTGAGACTTTCGGAAGAGTTAACGCTCTTAACTGTTTGGTTTCGAAGATAAAAATTTAAATTTTGAGTATCGCATAGAACTAACGTGCAGCCCCTATACGTTATGTTTAAAAAAAATATATAAAATTTTTTTTCAAAATGGCGGCTAATGTAAAAATTCAAAGTGTCATAACTTTGCTAAATGAAATCCTACTAAAAAATGTCTAATGCAAAAAGTGTTTGGAATTTTAATTTGCATATAAAAGCAATTTTTAATTATTTTTTTTTTAATAAAAACCGAGTCTTACGATATATTGACCGAGACCTCGAACGAGCTTTTATGCGACTCTGCATATAGTTAATGCTCGTACGAGGTTTCTATTTAAGAAATCGACTTGAATTTTTAATACAAAATAGAGCTTTCGACTATACTTACGATACTATAAAAAAAAATTAAAAATTAAAAAATAAAAGTATTTTTTTTTCAAAACACGTTTAGTGTGATGAGTCGATCGACCCACCATACATACGCTCATGAGATTTTCAATATAGTTAAGGTCAGTGTGAGCTTATTTATACATATATAAATTTTAATTTTTGTGACAGTATAGAATTCTTAAGCATCCTGTGTATGTTTGTTAGCAAAATCCATTTTGTCAATTTTTTGCAAAATGGCGACAAGTATTAAAATTCAATCACTTATAACTCAGTAGTGTTGAATTTCGTCAAAAAAGTCTCTATACATGAAATGTTCAGAAGCCTAAAGTTCATCAGAATAAAATATAAAAAATATATATTTTTGCTTGAAAACAAGCGATGTATCAGTTCGATCGTACCCCCATACTAGCCATTTTGAGACTTTCGGAAGAGTTAACGCTCTTAACTGTTTGGTTTCGAAGATAAAAATTTAAATTTTGAGTATCGCATAAAACTAACGTGCAGCCCCATACGTTATGTTTAAAAAAAATATATAAATTTTTTTTTCAAAATGGCGGGTAATGTAAAAATTCAAAGTGTCATAACTTTGCTAAATGAAATCCTACTAAAAAATGTCTAATGCAAAAAGTGTTTGGAATTTTAATTTGCATATAAAAGCAATTTTTAATTATTTTTTTTTTAATAAAAACCGAGTCTTACCATATATTGACCGAGACCTCGAACGAGCTTTTATGCGACTCTGCATATAGTTAATGCTCGTACAAGGTTTCTATTTAAGAAATCGACTTGAATTTTTAATACGAAATAGAGCTTTCGACTATACTTACGATTCTATAAAAAAAAATTAAAAATTAAAAAATAAAAGTATTTTTTTTTCAAAACACGTTTAGTGTGATGAGTCGATCGACCCACCATACATACGCTCATGAGATTTTCAATATAGTTAAGGTCAGTGTGAGCTTATTTATACATATTTAAATTTTAATTTTTGTGACAGTATAGAATTCTTAAGCATCCTGTGTATGTTTGTTAGCAAAATCCATTTTGTCAATTTTTTGCAAAATGGCGACAAGTATTGAAATTCAATCACTTATAACTCAGTAGTGTTGAATTTCGTCAAAAAAGTCTCTATACATGAAATGTTTAGAAGCCTAAAGTTCATCAGAATAAAATATAAAAAATATATATTTTTGCTTGAAAATAAGCGATGTATCAGTTCGATCGTACCCCCATACTAGCCATTTTGAGACTTTCGGAAGAGTTAACGCTCTTAACTGTTTGGTTTCAAAGATAAAAATTTAAATTTTGAGTATCGCATAGAACTAACGTGCAGCCCCTATACGTTATGTTTAAAAAAAATATATAAAATTTTTTTTTAAAATGGCGGCTAATGTAAAAATTCAAAGTGTCATAACTTTGCTAAATGAAATCCTACTAAAAAATGTCTAATGCAAAAAGTGTTTGGAATTTTAATTTGCATATAAAAGCAATTTTTAATTATTTTTTTTTTAATAAAAACCGAGTCTTACCATATATTGACCGAGACCTCGAACGAGCTTTTATGCGACTCTGCATATAGTTAATGCTCGTACGAGGTTTCTATTTAAGAAATCGACTTGAATTTTTAATACAAAATAGAGCTTTCGACTATACTTACGATACTATAAAAAAAAATTAAAAATTAAAAAATAAAAGTATTTTTTTTTCAAAACACGTTTAGTGTGATGAGTCGATCGACCCACCATACATACGCTCATGAGATTTTCAATATAGTTAAGGTCAGTGTGAGCTTATTTATACATATTTAAATTTTAATTTTTGTGACAGTATAGAATTCTTAAGCATCCTGTGTATGTTTGTTAGCAAAATCCATTTTGTCAATTTTTTGCAAAATGGCGACAAGTATTAAAATTCAATCACTTATAACTCAGTAGTGTTGAATTTCGTCAAAAAAGTCTCTATACATGAAATGTTCAGAAGCCTAAAGTTCATCAGAATAAAATATAAAAAATATATATTTTTGCTTGAAAATAAGCGATGTATCAGTTCGATCGTACCCCCATACTAGCCATTTTGAGACTTTCGGAAGAGTTAACGCTCTTAACTGTTTGGTTTCGAAGATAAAAATTTAAATTTTGAGTATCGCATAGAACTAACGTGCAGCCCCTATACGTTATGTTTAAAAAAAATATATAAAATTTTTTTTCAAAATGGCGGCTAATGTAAAAATTCAAAGTGTCATAACTTTGCTAAATGAAATCCTACTAAAAAATGTCTAATGCAAAAAGTGTTTGGAATTTTAATTTGCAGATAAAAGCAATTTTTAATTATTTTTTTTTAATAAAAACCGAGTCTTACCATATATTGACCGAGACCTCGAACGAGCTTTTATGCGACTCTGCATATAGTTAATGCTTGTACGAGGTTTCTATTTAAGAAATCGACTTGAATTTTTAATACAAAATAGAGCTTTCGACTATACTTACGATACTATAAAAAAAAATTAAAAATTAAAAAATAAAAGTATTTTTTTTTCAAAACACGTTTAGTGTGATGAGTCGATCGACCCACCATACATACGCTCATGAGATTTTCAATATAGTTAAGGTCAGTGTGAGCTTATTTATACATATTTAAATTTTAATTATGTGACAGTATAGAATTCTTAAGCATCCTGTGTATGTTTGTTAGCAAAATCCATTTTGTCAATTTTTTGCAAAATGGCGACAAGTATTAAAATTCAATCACTTATAACTCAGTAGTGTTGAATTTCGTCAAAAAAGTCTCTATACATGAAATGTTCAGAAGCCTAAAGTTCATCAGAATAAAATATAAAAAATATATATTTTTGCTTGAAAACAAGCGATGTATCAGTTCGATCGTACCCCCATACTAGCCATTTTGAGACTTTCGGAAGAGTTAACGCTCTTAACTGTTTGGTTTCAAAGATAAAAATTTAAATTTTTAATATCGCATAGAACTAACGTGCAGCCCCTATACGTTATGTTTAAAAAAAATATATAAAATTTTTTTTCAAAATGGCGGCTAATGTAAAAATTCAAAGTGTCATAACTTTGCTAAATAAAATCCTACTAAAAAATGTCTAATGCAAAAAGTGTTTGGAATTTTAATTTGCATATAAAAGCAATTTTTAATTATTTTTTTTTTAATAAAAACCGAGTCTTACCATATATTGACCGAGACCTCGAACGAGCTTTTATGCGACTCTGCATATAGTTAATGCTCGTACGAGGTTTCTATTTAAGAAATCGACTTGAATTTTTAATACAAAATAGAGCTTTCGACTATACTTACGATACTATAAAAAAAAATTAAAAATTAAAAAATAAAAGTATTTTTTTTTCAAAACACGTTTAGTGTGATGAGTCGATCGACCCACCATACATACGCTCATGAGATTTTCAATATAGTTAAGGTCAGTGTGAGCTTATTTATACATATTTAAATTTTAATTTTTGTGACAGTATAGAATTCTTAAGCATCCTGTGTATGTTTGTTAGCAAAATCCATTTTGTCATTTTTTTGCAAAATGGCGACAAGTATTAAAATTCAATCACTTATAACTCAGTAGTGTTGAATTTCGTCAAAAAAGTCTCTATACATGAAATGTTCAAAAGCCTAAAGTTCATCAGAATAAAATATAAAAAATATATATTTTTGCTTAAAAACAAGCGATGTATCAGTTCGATCGTACCCCCATACTAGCCATTTTGAGACTTTCGGAAGAGTTAACGCTCTTAACTGTTTGGTTTCGAAGATAAAAATTTAAATTTTGAGTATCGCATAGAACTAACGTGCAGCCCCTATACGTTATGTTTAAAAAAAATATATAAAATTTTTTTTCAAAATTGCGGCTAATGTAAAAATTCAAAGTGTCATAACTTTGCTAAATGAAATCCTACTAAAATATGTCTAATGCAAAAAGTGTTTGGAATTTTAATTTGCAGATAAAAGCAATTTTTAATTATTTTTTTTTAATAAAAACCGAGTCTTACCATATATTGACCGAGACCTCGAACGAGCTTTTATGCGACTCTGCATATAGTTAATGCTTGTACGAGGTTTCTATTTAAGAAATCGACTTGAATTTTTAATACAAAATAGAGCTTTCGACTATACTTACGATACTATAAAAAAAAATTAAAAATTAAAAAATAAAAGTATTTTTTTTTCAAAACACGTTTAGTGTGATGAGTCGATCGACCCACCATACATACGCTCATGAGATTTTCAATATAGTTAAGGTCAGTGTGAGCTTATTTATACATATTTAAATTTTAATTTTTGTGACAGTATAGAATTCTTAAGCATCCTGTGTATGTTTGTTAGCAAAATCCATTTTGTCAATTTTTTGCAAAATGGCGACAAGTATTAAAATTCAATCACTTATAACTCAGTAGTGTTGAATTTCGTCAAAAAAGTCTCTATACATGAAATGTTCAGAAGCCTAAAGTTCATCAGAATAAAATATAAAAAATATATATTTTTGCTTGAAAACAAGCGATGTATCAGTTCGATCGTTCCCCCATACTAGCCATTTTGAGACTTTCGGAAGAGTTAACGCTCTTAACTGTTTGGTTTCGAAGATAAAAATTTAAATTTTGAGTATCGCATAGAACTAACGTGCAGCCCCTATACGTTATGTTTAAAAAAAATATATAAATTTTTTTTTCAAAATGGCGGCTAATGTAAAAATTAAAAGTGTCATAACTTTGCTAAATGAAATCCTACTAAAAGATATCTAATGCAAAAAGTGTTTGGAATTTTAATTTGCAGATAAAAGCAATTTTTAATTATTTTTTTTTAATAAAAACCGAGTCTTACCATATATTGACCGAGACCTCGAACGAGCTTTTATGCGACTCTGCATATAGTTAATGCTTGTACGAGGTTTCTATTTAAGAAATCGACTTGAATTTTTAATACAAAATAGAGCTTTCGACTATACTTACGATACTATAAAAAAAAATTAAAAATTAAAAAATAAAAGTATTTTTTTTTCAAAACACGTTTAGTGTGATAAGTCGATCGACCCACCATACATACGCTCATGAGATTTTCAATATAGTTAAGGTCAGTGTGAGCTTATTTATACATATTTAAATTTTAATTTTTGTGACAGTATAGAATTCTTAAGCATCCTGTGTATGTTTGTTAGCAAAATCCATTTTGTCAATTTTTTGCAAAATGGCGACAAGTATTAAAATTCAATCACTTATAACTCAGTAGTGTTGAATTTCGTCAAAAAAGTCTCTATACATGAAATGTTCAGAAGCCTAAAGTTCATCAGAATAAAATATAAAAAATATATATTTTTGCTTGAAAACAAGCGATGTATCAGTTCGATCGTACCCCCATACTAGCCATTTTGAGACTTTCGGAAGAGTTAACGCTCTTAACTGTTTGGTTTCGAAGATAAAAATTTAAATTTTGAGTATCGCATAAAACTAACGTGCAGCCCCATACGTTATGTTTAAAAAAAATATATAAATTTTTTTTTCAAAATGGCGGGTAATGTAAAAATTCAAAGTGTCATAACTTTGCTAAATGAAATCCTACTAAAAAATGTCTAATGCAAAAAGTGTTTGGAATTTTAATTTGCATATAAAAGCAATTTTTAATTATTTTTTTTTTAATAAAAACCGTTCATCAGAATAAAATATAAAAAATATATATTTTTGCTTGAAAATAAGCGATGTATCAGTTCGATCGTACCCCCATACTAGCCATTTTGAGACTTTCGGAAGAGTTAACGCTCTTAACTGTTTGGTTTCGAAGATAAAAATTTAAATTTTGAGTATCGCATAGAACTAACGTGCAGCCCCTATACGTTATGTTTAAAAAAAATATATAAAATTTTTTTTCAAAATGGCGGCTAATGTAAAAATTCAAAGTGTCATAACTTTGCTAAATGAAATCCTACTAAAAAATGTCTAATGCAAAAAGTGTTTGGAATTTTAATTTGCAGATAAAAGCAATTTTTAATTATTTTTTTTTAATAAAAACCGAGTCTTACCATATATTGACCGAGACCTCGAACGAGCTTTTATGCGACTCTGCATATAGTTAATGCTCGTACGAGGTTTCTATTTAAGAAATCGACTTGAATTTTTAATACAAAATAGAGCTTTCGACTATACTTACGATACTATAAAAAAAAATTAAAAATTAAAAAATAAAAGTATTTTTTTTTCAAAACACGTTTAGTGTGATGAGTCGATCGACCCACCATACATACGCTCATGAGATTTTCAATATAGTTAAGGTCAGTGTGAGCTTATTTATACATATTTAAATTTTAATTTTTGTGACAGTATAGAATTCTTAAGCATCCTGTGTATGTTTGTTAGCAAAATCCATTTTGTCAATTTTTTGCAAAATGGCGACAAGTATTAAAATTCAATCACTTATAACTCAGTAGTGTTGAATTTCGTCAAAAAAGTCTCTATACATGAAATGTTCAGAAGCCTAAAGTTCATCAGAATAAAATATAAAAAATATATATTTTTGCTTGAAAATAAGCGATGTATCAGTTCGATCGTACCCCCATACTAGCCATTTTGAGACTTTCGGAAGAGTTAACGCTCTTAACTGTTTGGTTTCGAAGATAAAAATTTAAATTTTGAGTATCGCATAGAACTAACGTGCAGCCCCTATACGTTATGTTTAAAAAAAATATATAAAATTTT
This sequence comes from Plectrocnemia conspersa, assembly GCF_051122295.1. NCBI lineage: Eukaryota > Metazoa > Arthropoda > Insecta > Trichoptera > Polycentropodidae > Plectrocnemia > Plectrocnemia conspersa. Next base: position 365,893 of record NW_028277183.1, on the reverse strand, counting down.
TTTTTAAAATGGCGGCTAATGTAAAAATTCAAAGTGTCATAACTTTGCTAAATGAAATCCTACTAAAAAATGTCTAATGCAAAAAGTGTTTGGAATTTTAATTTGCATATAAAAGCAATTTTTAATTATTTTTTTTTTAATAAAAACCGAGTCTTACCATATATTGACCGAGACCTCGAACGAGCTTTTATGCGACTCTGCATATAGTTAATGCTCGTACGAGGTTTCTATTTAAGAAATCGACTTGAATTTTTAATACAAAATAGAGCTTTCGACTATACTTACGATACTATAAAAAAAAATTAAAAATTAAAAAATAAAAGTATTTTTTTTTCAAAACACGTTTAGTGTGATGAGTCGATCGACCCACCATACATACGCTCATGAGATTTTCAATATAGTTAAGGTCAGTGTGAGCTTATTTATACATATTTAAATTTTAATTTTTGTGACAGTATAGAATTCTTAAGCATCCTGTGTATGTTTGTTAGCAAAATCCATTTTGTCAATTTTTTGCAAAATGGCGACAAGTATTAAAATTCAATCACTTATAACTCAGTAGTGTTGAATTTCGTCAAAAAAGTCTCTATACATGAAATGTTCAGAAGCCTAAAGTTCATCAGAATAAAATATAAAAAATATATATTTTTGCTTGAAAATAAGCGATGTATCAGTTCGATCGTACCCCCATACTAGCCATTTTGAGACTTTCGGAAGAGTTAACGCTCTTAACTGTTTGGTTTCGAAGATAAAAATTTAAATTTTGAGTATCGCATAGAACTAACGTGCAGCCCCTATACGTTATGTTTAAAAAAAATATATAAAATTTTTTTTTAAAATGGCGGCTAATGTAAAAATTCAAAGTGTCATAACTTTGCTAAATGAAATCCTACTAAAAAATGTCTAATGCAAAAAGTGTTTGGAATTTTAATTTGCATATAAAAGCAATTTTTAATTATTTTTTTTTTAATAAAAACCGAGTCTTACCATATATTGACCGAGACCTCGAACGAGCTTTTATGCGACTCTGCATATAGTTAATGCTCGTACGAGGTTTCTATTTAAGAAATCGACTTGAATTTTTAATACAAAATAGAGCTTTCGACTATACTTACGATACTATAAAAAAAAATTAAAAATTAAAAAATAAAAGTATTTTTTTTTCAAAACACGTTTAGTGTGATGAGTCGATCGACCCACCATACATACGCTCATGAGATTTTCAATATAGTTAAGGTCAGTGTGAGCTTATTTATACATATTTAAATTTTAATTTTTGTGACAGTATAGAATTCTTAAGCATCCTGTGTATGTTTGTTAGCAAAATCCATTTTGTCAATTTTTTGCAAAATGGCGACAAGTATTAAAATTCAATCACTTATAACTCAGTAGTGTTGAATTTCGTCAAAAAAGTCTCTATACATGAAATGTTCAGAAGCCTAAAGTTCATCAGAATAAAATATAAAAAATATATATTTTTGCTTGAAAATAAGCGATGTATCAGTTCGATCGTACCCCCATACTAGCCATTTTGAGACTTTCGGAAGAGTTAACGCTCTTAACTGTTTGGTTTCGAAGATAAAAATTTAAATTTTGAGTATCGCATAGAACTAACGTGCAGCCCCTATACGTTATGTTTAAAAAAAATATATAAAATTTTTTTTCAAAATGGCGGCTAATGTAAAAATTCAAAGTGTCATAACTTTGCTAAATGAAATCCTACTAAAAAATGTCTAATGCAAAAAGTGTTTGGAATTTTAATTTGCAGATAAAAGCAATTTTTAATTATTTTTTTTTAATAAAAACCGAGTCTTACCATATATTGACCGAGACCTCGAACGAGCTTTTATGCGACTCTGCATATAGTTAATGCTCGTACGAGGTTTCTATTTAAGAAATCGACTTGAATTTTTAATACAAAATAGAGCTTTCGACTATACTTACGATACTATAAAAAAAAATTAAAAATTAAAAAATAAAAGTATTTTTTTTTCAAAACACGTTTAGTGTGATGAGTCGATCGACCCACCATACATACGCTCATGAGATTTTCAATATAGTTAAGGTCAGTGTGAGCTTATTTATACATATTTAAATTTTAATTTTTGTGACAGTATAGAATTCTTAAGCATCCTGTGTATGTTTGTTAGCAAAATCCATTTTGTCATTTTTTTGCAAAATGGCGACAAGTATTAAAATTCAATCACTTATAACTCAGTAGTGTTGAATTTCGTCAAAAAAGTCTCTATACATGAAATGTTCAAAAGCCTAAAGTTCATCAGAATAAAATATAAAAAATATATATTTTTGCTTAAAAACAAGCGATGTATCAGTTCGATCGTACCCCCATACTAGCCATTTTGAGACTTTCGGAAGAGTTAACGCTCTTAACTGTTTGGTTTCGAAGATAAAAATTTAAATTTTGAGTATCGCATAGAACTAACGTGCAGCCCCTATACGTTATGTTTAAAAAAAATATATAAAATTTTTTTTCAAAATTGCGGCTAATGTAAAAATTCAAAGTGTCATAACTTTGCTAAATGAAATCCTACTAAAATATGTCTAATGCAAAAAGTGTTTGGAATTTTAATTTGCAGATAAAAGCAATTTTTAATTATTTTTTTTTAATAAAAACCGAGTCTTACCATATATTGACCGAGACCTCGAACGAGCTTTTATGCGACTCTGCATATAGTTAATGCTTGTACGAGGTTTCTATTTAAGAAATCGACTTGAATTTTTAATACAAAATAGAGCTTTCGACTATACTTACGATACTATAAAAAAAAATTAAAAATTAAAAAATAAAAGTATTTTTTTTTCAAAACACGTTTAGTGTGATGAGTCGATCGACCCACCATACATACGCTCATGAGATTTTCAATATAGTTAAGGTCAGTGTGAGCTTATTTATACATATTTAAATTTTAATTTTTGTGACAGTATAGAATTCTTAAGCATCCTGTGTATGTTTGTTAGCAAAATCCATTTTGTCAATTTTTTGCAAAATGGCGACAAGTATTAAAATTCAATCACTTATAACTCAGTAGTGTTGAATTTCGTCAAAAAAGTCTCTATACATGAAATGTTCAGAAGCCTAAAGTTCATCAGAATAAAATATAAAAAATATATATTTTTGCTTGAAAACAAGCGATGTATCAGTTCGATCGTACCCCCATACTAGCCATTTTGAGACTTTCGGAAGAGTTAACGCTCTTAACTGTTTGGTTTCGAAGATAAAAATTTAAATTTTGAGTATCGCATAAAACTAACGTGCAGCCCCATACGTTATGTTTAAAAAAAATATATAAATTTTTTTTTCAAAATGGCGGGTAATGTAAAAATTCAAAGTGTCATAACTTTGCTAAATGAAATCCTACTAAAAAATGTCTAATGCAAAAAGTGTTTGGAATTTTAATTTGCATATAAAAGCAATTTTTAATTATTTTTTTTTTAATAAAAACCGTTCATCAGAATAAAATATAAAAAATATATATTTTTGCTTGAAAATAAGCGATGTATCAGTTCGATCGTACCCCCATACTAGCCATTTTGAGACTTTTGGAAGAGTTAACGCTCTTAACTGTTTGGTTTCGAAGATAAAAATTTAAATTTTGAGTATCGCATAGAACTAACGTGCAGCCCCTATACGTTATGTTTAAAAAAAATATATAAAATTTTTTTTCAAAATGGCGGCTAATGTAAAAATTCAAAGTGTCATAACTTTGCTAAATGAAATCCTACTAAAAAATGTCTAATGCAAAAAGTGTTTGGAATTTTAATTTGCAGATAAAAGCAATTTTTAATTATTTTTTTTTAATAAAAACCGAGTCTTACCATATATTGACCGAGACCTCGAACGAGCTTTTATGCGACTCTGCATATAGTTAATGCTCGTACGAGGTTTCTATTTAAGAAATCGACTTGAATTTTTAATACAAAATAGAGCTTTCGACTATACTTACGATACTATAAAAAAAAATTAAAAATTAAAAAATAAAAGTATTTTTTTTTCAAAACACGTTTAGTGTGATGAGTCGATCGACCCACCATACATACGCTCATGAGATTTTCAATATAGTTAAGGTCAGTGTGAGCTTATTTATACATATTTAAATTTTAATTTTTGTGACAGTATAGAATTCTTAAGCATCCTGTGTATGTTTGTTAGCAAAATCCATTTTGTCATTTTTTTGCAAAATGGCGACAAGTATTAAAATTCAATCACTTATAACTCAGTAGTGTTGAATTTTGTCAAAAAAGTCTCTATACATGAAATGTTCAAAAGCCTAAAGTTCATCAGAATAAAATATAAAAAATATATATTTTTGCTTAAAAACAAGCGATGTATCAGTTCGATCGTACCCCCATACTAGCCATTTTGAGACTTTCGGAAGAGTTAACGCTCTTAACTGTTTGGTTTCGAAGATAAAAATTTAAATTTTGAGTATCGCATAGAACTAACGTGCAGCCCCTATACGTTATGTTTAAAAAAAATATATAAAATTTTTTTTCAAAATTGCGGCTAATGTAAAAATTCAAAGTGTCATAACTTTGCTAAATGAAATCCTACTAAAATATGTCTAATGCAAAAAGTGTTTGGAATTTTAATTTGCAGATAAAAGCAATTTTTAATTATTTTTTTTTAATAAAAACCGAGTCTTACCATATATTGACCGAGACCTCGAACGAGCTTTTATGCGACTCTGCATATAGTTAATGCTTGTACGAGGTTTCTATTTAAGAAATCGACTTGAATTTTTAATACAAAATAGAGCTTTCGACTATACTTACGATACTATAAAAAAAAATTAAAAATTAAAAAATAAAAGTATTTTTTTTTCAAAACACGTTTAGTGTGATGAGTCGATCGACCCACCATACATACGCTCATGAGATTTTCAATATAGTTAAGGTCAGTGTGAGCTTATTTATACATATTTAAATTTTAATTTTTGTGACAGTATAGAATTCTTAAGCATCCTGTGTATGTTTGTTAGCAAAATCCATTTTGTCAATTTTTTGCAAAATGGCGACAAGTATTAAAATTCAATCACTTATAACTCAGTAGTGTTGAATTTCGTCAAAAAAGTCTCTATACATGAAATGTTCAGAAGCCTAAAGTTCATCAGAATAAAATATAAAAAATATATATTTTTGCTTGAAAACAAGCGATGTATCAGTTCGATCGTACCCCCATACTAGCCATTTTGAGACTTTCGGAAGAGTTAACGCTCTTAACTGTTTGGTTTCGAAGATAAAAATTTAAATTTTGAGTATCGCATAGAACTAACGTGCAGCCCCTATACGTTATGTTTAAAAAAAATATATAAATTTTTTTTTCAAAATGGCGGCTAATGTAAAAATTAAAAGTGTCATAACTTTGCTAAATGAAATCCTACTAAAAGATATCTAATGCAAAAAGTGTTTGGAATTTTAATTTGCAGATAAAAGCAATTTTTAATTATTTTTTTTTAATAAAAACCGAGTCTTACCATATATTGACCGAGACCTCGAACGAGCTTTTATGCGACTCTGCATATAGTTAATGCTTGTACGAGGTTTCTATTTAAGAAATCGACTTGAATTTTTAATACAAAATAGAGCTTTCGACTATACTTACGATACTATAAAAAAAAATTAAAAATTAAAAAATAAAAGTATTTTTTTTTCAAAACACGTTTAGTGTGATAAGTCGATCGACCCACCATACATACGCTCATGAGATTTTCAATATAGTTAAGGTCAGTGTGAGCTTATTTATACATATTTAAATTTTAATTTTTGTGACAGTATAGAATTCTTAAGCATCCTGTGTATGTTTGTTAGCAAAATCCATTTTGTCAATTTTTTGCAAAATGGCGACAAGTATTAAAATTCAATCACTTATAACTCAGTAGTGTTGAATTTCGTCAAAAAAGTCTCTATACATGAAATGTTCAGAAGCCTAAAGTTCATCAGAATAAAATATAAAAAATATATATTTTTGCTTGAAAACAAGCGATGTATCAGTTCGATCGTACCCCCATACTAGCCATTTTGAGACTTTCGGAAGAGTTAACGCTCTTAACTGTTTGGTTTCGAAGATAAAAATTTAAATTTTGAGTATCGCATAAAACTAACGTGCAGCCCCATACGTTATGTTTAAAAAAAATATATAAATTTTTTTTTCAAAATGGCGGGTAATGTAAAAATTCAAAGTGTCATAACTTTGCTAAATGAAATCCTACTAAAAAATGTCTAATGCAAAAAGTGTTTGGAATTTTAATTTGCATATAAAAGCAATTTTTAATTATTTTTTTTTTAATAAAAACCGAGTCTTACCATATATTGACCGAGACCTCGAACGAGCTTTTATGCGACTCTGCATATAGTTAATGCTCGTACAAGGTTTCTATTTAAGAAATCGACTTGAATTTTTAATACAAAATAGAGCTTTCGACTATACTTACGATACTATAAAAAAAAATTAAAAATTAAAAAATAAAAGTATTTTTTTTTCAAAACACGTTTAGTGTGATGAGTCGATCGACCCACCATACATACGCTCATGAGATTTTCAATATAGTTAAGGTCAGTGTGAGCTTATTTATACATATTTAAATTTTAATTTTTGTGACAGTATAGAATTCTTAAGCATCCTGTGTATGTTTGTTAGCAAAATCCATTTTGTCAATTTTTTGCAAAATGGCGACAAGTATTGAAATTCAATCACTTATAACTCAGTAGTGTTGAATTTCGTCAAAAAAGTCTCTATACATGAAATGTTTAGAAGCCTAAAGTTCATCAGAATAAAATATAAAAAATATATATTTTTGCTTGAAAATAAGCGATGTATCAGTTCGATCGTACCCCCATACTAGCCATTTTGAGACTTTCGGAAGAGTTAACGCTCTTAACTGTTTGGTTTCAAAGATAAAAATTTAAATTTTGAGTATCGCATAGAACTAACGTGCAGCCCCTATACGTTATGTTTAAAAAAAATATATAAATTTTTTTTTTAAAATGGCGGCTAATGTAAAAATTCAAAGTGTCATAACTTTGCTAAATGAAATCCTACTAAAAAATGTCTAATGCAAAAAGTGTTTGGAATTTTAATTTGCATATAAAAGCAATTTTTAATTATTTTTTTTTTAATAAAAACCGAGTCTTACCATATATTGACCGAGACCTCGAACGAGCTTTTATGCGACTCTGCATATAGTTAATGCTCGTACGAGGTTTCTATTTAAGAAATCGACTTGAATTTTTAATACAAAATAGAGCTTTCGACTATACTTACGATACTATAAAAAAAAATTAAAAATTAAAAAATAAAAGTATTTTTTTTTCAAAACACGTTTAGTGTGATGAGTCGATCGACCCACCATACATACGCTCATGAGATTTTCAATATAGTTAAGGTCAGTGTGAGCTTATTTATACATATTTAAATTTTAATTTTTGTGACAGTATAGAATTCTTAAGCATCCTGTGTATGTTTGTTAGCAAAATCCATTTTGTCAATTTTTTGCAAAATGGCGACAAGTATTAAAATTCAATCACTTATAACTCAGTAGTGTTGAATTTCGTCAAAAAAGTCTCTATACATGAAATGTTCAGAAGCCTAAAGTTCATCAGAATAAAATATAAAAAATATATATTTTTGCTTGAAAATAAGCGATGTATCAGTTCGATCGTACCCCCATACTAGCCATTTTGAGACTTTCGGAAGAGTTAACGCTCTTAACTGTTTGGTTTCGAAGATAAAAATTTAAATTTTGAGTATCGCATAGAACTAACGTGCAGCCCCTATACGTTATGTTTAAAAAAAATATATAAAATTTTTTTTTAAAATGGCGGCTAATGTAAAAATTCAAAGTGTCATAACTTTGCTAAATGAAATCCTACTAAAAAATGTCTAATGCAAAAAGTGTTTGGAATTTTAATTTGCAGATAAAAGCAATTTTTAATTATTTTTTTTTAATAAAAACCGAGTCTTACCATATATTGACCGAGACCTCGAACGAGCTTTTATGCGACTCTGCATATAGTTAATGCTCGTACGAGGTTTCTATTTAAGAAATCGACTTGAATTTTTAATACAAAATAGAGCTTTCGACTATACTTACGATACTATAAAAAAAAATTAAAAATTAAAAAATAAAAGTATTTTTTTTTCAAAACACGTTTAGTGTGATGAGTCGATCGACCCACCATACATACGCTCATGAGATTTTCAATATAGTTAAGGTCAGTGTGAGCTTATTTATACATATTTAAATTTTAATTTTTGTGACAGTATAGAATTCTTAAGCATCCTGTGTATGTTTGTTAGCAAAATCCATTTTGTCATTTTTTTGCAAAATGGCGACAAGTATTAAAATTCAATCACTTATAACTCAGTAGTGTTGAATTTCGTCAAAAAAGTCTCTATACATGAAATGTTCAAAAGCCTAAAGTTCATCAGAATAAAATATAAAAAATATATATTTTTGCTTAAAAACAAGCGATGTATCAGTTCGATCGTACCCCCATACTAGCCATTTTGAGACTTTCGGAAGAGTTAACGCTCTTAACTGTTTGGTTTCGAAGATAAAAATTTAAATTTTGAGTATCGCATAGAACTAACGTGCAGCCCCTATACGTTATGTTTAAAAAAAATATATAAAATTTTTTTTCAAAATTGCGGCTAATGTAAAAATTCAAAGTGTCATAACTTTGCTAAATGAAATCCTACTAAAATATGTCTAATGCAAAAAGTGTTTGGAATTTTAATTTGCAGATAAAAGCAATTTTTAATTATTTTTTTTTAATAAAAACCGAGTCTTACCATATATTGACCGAGACCTCGAACGAGCTTTTATGCGACTCTGCATATAGTTAATGCTTGTACGAGGTTTCTATTTAAGAAATCGACTTGAATTTTTAATACAAAATAGAGCTTTCGACTATACTTACGATACTATAAAAAAAAATTAAAAATTAAAAAATAAAAGTATTTTTTTTTCAAAACACGTTTAGTGTGATGAGTCGATCGACCCACCATACATACGCTCATGAGATTTTCAATATAGTTAAGGTCAGTGTGAGCTTATTTATACATATTTAAATTTTAATTTTTGTGACAGTATAGAATTCTTAAGCATCCTGTGTATGTTTGTTAGCAAAATCCATTTTGTCAATTTTTTGCAAAATGGCGACAAGTATTAAAATTCAATCACTTATAACTCAGTAGTGTTGAATTTCGTCAAAAAAGTCTCTATACATGAAATGTTCAGAAGCCTAAAGTTCATCAGAATAAAATTTAAAAAATATATATTTTTGCTTGAAAACAAGCGATGTATCAGTTCGATCGTACCCCCATACTAGCCATTTTGAGACTTTCGGAAGAGTTAACGCTCTTAACTGTTTGGTTTCGAAGATAAAAATTTAAATTTTGAGTATCGCATAGAACTAACGTGCAGCCCCTATACGTTATGTTTAAAAAAAATATATAAAATTTTTTTTCAAAATGGCAGCTAATGTAAAAATTAAAAGTGTCATAACTTTGCTAAATGAAATCCTACTAAAAAATGTCTAATGCAAAAAGTGTTTGGAATTTTAATTTGCAGATAAAAGCAATTTTTAATTATTTTTTTTTAATAAAAACCGAGTCTTACCATATATTGACCGAGACCTCGAACGAGCTTTTATGCGACTCTGCATATAGTTAATGCTTGTACGAGGTTTCTATTTAAGAAATCGACTTAAATTTTTAATACAAAATAGAGCTTTCGACTATACTTACGATACTATAAAAAAAAATTAAAAATTAAAAAATAAAAGTATTTTTTTTTCAAAACACGTTTAGTGTGATGAGTCGATCGACCCACCATACATACGCTCATGAGATTTTCAATATAGTTAAGGTCAGTGTGAGCTTATTTATACATATTTAAATTTTAATTTTTGTGACAGTATAGAATTCTTAAGCATCCTGTGTATGTTTGTTAGCAAAATCCATTTTGTCAATTTTTTGCAAAATGGCGACAAGTATTAAAATTCAATCACTTATAACTCAGTAGTGTTGAATTTCGTCAAAAAAGTCTCTATACATGAAATGTTCAGAAGCCTAAAGTTCATCAGAATAAAATATAAAAAATATATATTTTTGCTTGAAAACAAGCGATGTATCAGTTCGATCGTACCCCCATACTAGCCATTTTGAGACTTTCGGAAGAGTTAACGCTCTTAACTGTTTGGTTTCGAAGATAAAAATTTAAATTTTAAGTATCGCATAGAACTAACGTGCAGCCCCTATACGTTATGTTTAAAAAAAATATATAAAATTTTTTTTCAAAATGGCGGCTAATGAAAAAATTCAAAGTGTCATAACTTTGCTAAATGAAATCCTACTAAAAAATGTCTAATGCAAAAAGTGTTTGGAATTTTAATTTGCATATAAAAGCAATTTTTAATTATTTTTTTTTTAATAAAAACCGAGTCTTACCATATATTGACCGAGACCTCGAACGAGCTTTTATGCGACTCTGCATATAGTTAATGCTCGTACGAGGTTTCTATTTAAGAAATCGACTTGAATTTTTAATACAAAATAGAGCTTTCGTCTATACTTACGATACTATAAAAAAAAATTAAAAATTAAAAAATAAAAGTATTTTTTTTTCAAAACACGTTTAGTGTGATGAGTCGATCGACCCACCATACATACGCTCATGAGATTTTCAATATAGTTAAGGTCAGTGTGAGCTTATTTATACATATTTAAATTTTAATTTTTGTGACAGTATAGAATTCTTAAGCATCCTGTGTATGTTTGTTAGCAAAATCCATTTTGTCAATTTTTTGCAAAATGGCGACAAGTATTAAAATTCAATCACTTATAACTCAGTAGTGTTGAATTTCGTCAAAAAAGTCTCTATACATGAAATGTTCAAAAGCCTAAAGTTCATCAGAATAAAATATAAAAAATATATATTTTTGCTTAAAAACAAGCGATGTATCAGTTCGATCGTACCCCCATACTAGCCATTTTGAGACTTTCGGAAGAGTTAACGCTCTTAACTGTTTGGTTTCGAAGATAAAAATTTAAATTTTGAGTATCGCATAGAACTAACGTGCAGCCCCTATACGTTATGTTTAAAAAGAATATATAAAATTTTTTTTCAAAATGGCGGCTAATGTAAAAATTCAAAGTGTCATAACTTTGTTAAATGAAATCCTACTAAAATATGTCTAATGCAAAAAGTGTTTGGAATTTTAATTTGCAGATAAAAGCAATTTTTAATTTTTTTTTTTTAATAAAAACCGAGTCTTACCATATATTGACCGAGACCTCGAACGAGCTTTTATGCGACTCTGCATATAGTTAATGCTTGTACGAGGTTTCTATTTAAGAAATCGACTTGAATTTTTAATACAAAATAGAGCTTTCGACTATACTTACGATACTATAAAAAAAAATTAAAAATTAAAAAATAAAAGTATTTTTTTTTCAAAACACGTTTAGTGTGATGAGTCGATCGACCCACCATACATACGCTCATGAGATTTTCAATATAGTTAAGGTCAGTGTGAGCTTATTTATACATATTTAAATTTTAATTTTTGTGACAGTATAGAATTCTTAAGCATCCTGTGTATGTTTGTTAGCAAAATCCATTTTGTCAATTTTTTGCAAAATGGCGACAAGTATTAAAATTCAATCACTTATAACTCAGTAGTGTTGAATTTCGTCAAAAAAGTTTTTATACATGAAATGTTCAGAAGCCTAAAGTTCATCAGAATAAAATATAAAAAATATATATTTTTGCTTGAAAACAAGCGATGTATCAGTTCGATCGTACCCCCATACTAGCCATTTTGAGACTTTCGGAAGAGTTAACGCTCTTAACTGTTTGGTTTCGAAGATAAAAATTTAAATTTTGAGTATCGCATAGAACTAACGTGCAGCCCCTATACGTTATGTTTAAAAAAAATATATAAAATTTTTTTTCAAAATGGCGGCTAATGTAAAAATTCAAAGTGTCATAACTTTGCTAAATGAAATCCTACTAAAAAATGTCTAATGCAAAAAGTGTTTGGAATTTTAATTTGCATATAAAAGCAGTTTTTTATTATTTTTTTTTTAATAAAAACCGAGTCTTACCATATATTGACCGAGACCTCGAACGAGCTTTTATGCGACTCTGCATATAGTTAATGCTCGTACGAGGTTTCTATTTAAGAAATCGACTTGAATTTTTGATACAAAATAGAGCTTTCGACTATACTTACGATACTATAAAAAAAAATTAAAAATTAAAAAATAAAAGTATTTTTTTTTCAAAACACGTTTAGTGTGATGAGTCGATCGACCCACCATACATACGCTCATGAGATTTTCAATATAGTTAAGGTCAGTGTGAGCTTATTTATACATATTTAAATTTTAATTTTTGTGACAGTATAGAATTCTTAAGCATCCTGTGTATGTTTGTTAGCAAAATCCATTTTGTCAATTTTTTGCAAAATGGCGACAAGTATTAAAATTCAATCACTTATAACTCAGTAGTGTTGAATTTCGTCAAAAAAGTCTCTATACATGAAATGTTCAGAAGCCTAAAGTTCATCAGAATAAAATATAAAAAATATATATTTTTGCTTGAAAACAAGCGATGTATCAGTTCGATCGTACCCCCATACTAGCCATTTTGAGACTTTCGGAAGAGTTAACGCTCTTAACTGTTTGGTTTCGAAGATAAAAATTTAAATTTTAAGTATCGCATAGAACTAACGTGCAGCCCCTATACGTTATGTTTAAAAAAAATATATAAAATTTTTTTTCAAAATGGCGGCTAATGAAAAAATTCAAAGTGTCATAACTTTGCTAAATGAAATCCTACTAAAAAATGTCTAATGCAAAAAGTGTTTGGAATTTTAATTTGCATATAAAAGCAATTTTTAATTATTTTTTTTTTAATAAAAACCGAGTCTTACCATATATTGACCGAGACCTCGAACGAGCTTTTATGCGACTCTGCATATAGTTAATGCTCGTACGAGGTTTCTATTTAAGAAATCGACTTGAATTTTTAATACAAAATAGAGCTTTCGTCTATACTTACGATACTATAAAAAAAAATTAAAAATTAAAAAATAAAAGTATTTTTTTTTCAAAACACGTTTAGTGTGATGAGTCGATCGACCCACCATACATACGCTCATGAGATTTTCAATATAGTTAAGGTCAGTGTGAGCTTATTTATACATATTTAAATTTTAATTTTTGTGACAGTATAGAATTCTTAAGCATCCTGTGTATGTTTGTTAGCAAAATCCATTTTGTCAATTTTTTGCAAAATGGCGACAAGTATTAAAATTCAATCACTTATAACTCAGTAGTGTTGAATTTCGTCAAAAAAGTCTCTATACATGAAATGTTCAAAAGCCTAAAGTTCATCAGAATAAAATATAAAAAATATATATTTTTGCTTAAAAACAAGCGATGTATCAGTTCGATCGTACCCCCATACTAGCCATTTTGAGACTTTCGGAAGAGTTAACGCTCTTAACTGTTTGGTTTCGAAGATAAAAATTTAAATTTTGAGTATCGCATAGAACTAACGTGCAGCCCCTATACGTTATGTTTAAAAAGAATATATAAAATTTTTTTTCAAAATGGCGGCTAATGTAAAAATTCAAAGTGTCATAACTTTGCTAAATGAAATCCTACTAAAATATGTCTAATGCAAAAAGTGTTTGGAATTTTAATTTGCAGATAAAAGCAATTTTTAATTCTTTTTTTTTAATAAAAACCGAGTCTTACCATATATTGACCGAGACCTCGAACGAGCTTTTATGCGACTCTGCATATAGTTAATGCTTGTACGAGGTTTCTATTTAAGAAATCGACTTGAATTTTTAATACAAAATAGAGCTTTCGACTATACTTACGATACTATAAAAAAAAATTAAAAATTAAAAAATAAAAGTATTTTTTTTTCAAAACACGTTTAGTGTGATGAGTCGATCGACCCACCATACATACGCTCATGAGATTTTCAATATAGTTAAGGTCAGTGTGAGCTTATTTATACATATTTAAATTTTAATTTTTGTGACAGTATAGAATTCTTAAGCATCCTGTGTATGTTTGTTAGCAAAATCCATTTTGTCAATTTTTTGCAAAATGGCGACAAGTATTAAAATTCAATCACTTATAACTCAGTAGTGTTGAATTTCGTCAAAAAAGTTTTTATACATGAAATGTTCAGAAGCCTAAAGTTCATCAGAATAAAATATAAAAAATATATATTTTTGCTTGAAAACAAGCGATGTATCAGTTCGATCGTACCCCCATACTAGCCATTTTGAGACTTTCGGAAGAGTTAACGCTCTTAACTGTTTGGTTTCGAAGATAAAAATTTAAATTTTGAGTATCGCATAGAACTAACGTGCAGCCCCTATACGTTATGTTTAAAAAAAATATATAAAATTTTTTTTCAAAATGGCGGCTAATGTAAAAATTCAAAGTGTCATAACTTTGCTAAATGAAATCCTACTAAAAAATGTCTAATGCAAAAAGTGTTTGGAATTTTAATTTGCATATAAAAGCAATTTTTTATTATTTTTTTTTTAATAAAAACCGAGTCTTACCATATATTGACCGAGACCTCGAACGAGCTTTTATGCGACTCTGCATATAGTTAATGCTCGTACGAGGTTTCTATTTAAGAAATCGACTTGAATTTTTGATACAAAATAGAGCTTTCGACTATACTTACGATACTATAAAAAAAAATTAAAAATTAAAAAATAAAAGTATTTTTTTTTCAAAACACGTTTAGTGTGATGAGTCGATCGACCCACCATACATACGCTCATGAGATTTTCAATATAGTTAAGGTCAGTGTGAGCTTATTTATACATATTTAAATTTTAATTTTTGTGACAGTATAGAATTCTTAAGCATCCTGTGTATGTTTGTTAGCAAAATCCATTTTGTCAATTTTTTGCAAAATGGCGACAAGTATTAAAATTCAATCACTTATAACTCAGTAGTGTTGAATTTCGTCAAAAAAGTCTCTATACATGAAATGTTCAGAAGCCTAAAGTTCATCAGAATAAAATATAAAAAATATATATTTTTGCTTGAAAACAAGCGATGTATCAGTTCGATCGTACCCCCATACTAGCCATTTTGAGACTTTCGGAAGAGTTAACGCTCTTAACTGTTTGGTTTCAAAGATAAAAATTTAAATTTTGAGTATCGCATAGAACTAACGTGCAGCCCCTATATGTTATGTTTAAAAAAAATATATAAAATTTTTTTTCAAAATGGCGGCTAATGTAAAAATTCAAAGTGTCATAACTTTGCTAAATAAAATCCTACTAAAAAATGTCTAATGCAAAAAGTGTTTGGAATTTTAATTTGCATATAAAAGCAATTTTTTATTATTTTTTTTTTAATAAAAACCGAGTCTTACCATATATTGACCGAGACCTCGAACGAGCTTTTATGCGACTCTGCATATAGTTAATGCTTGTACGAGGTTTCTTTTTAAGAAATCAACTTGAATTTTCAATACAAAATAGAGCTTTCGACTATACTTACGATACTATAAAAAAAAATTAAAAATTAAAAAATAAAAGTATTTTTTTTTCAAAACACGTTTAGTGTGATGAGTCGATCGACCCACCATACATACGCTCATGAGATTTTCAATATAGTTAAGGTCAGTGTGAGCTTATTTATACATATTTAAATTTTAATTTTTGTGACAGTATAGAATTCTTAAGCATCCTGTGTATGTTTGTTAGCAAAATCCATTTTGTCAATTTTTTGCAAAATGGCGACAAGTATTAAAATTCAATCACTTATAACTCAGTAGTGTTGAATTTCGTCAAAAAAGTCTCTATACATGAAATGTTCAGAAGCCTAAAGTTCATCAGAATAAAATATAAAAAATATATATTTTTGCTTGAAAACAAGCGATGTATCAGTTCGATCGTACCCCCATACTAGCCATTTTGAGACTTTCGGAAGAGTTAACGCTCTTAACTGTTTGGTTTCAAAGATAAAAATTTAAATTTTGAGTATCGCATAGAACTAACGTGCAGCCCCTATATGTTATGTTTAAAAAAAATATATAAAATTTTTTTTCAAAATGGCGGCTAATGTAAAAATTCAAAGTGTCATAACTTTGCTAAATAAAATCCTACTAAAAAATGTCTAATGCAAAAAGTGTTTGGAATTTTAATTTGCATATAAAAGCAATTTTTTATTATTTTTTTTAATAAAAACCGAGTCTTACCATATATTGACCGAGACCTCGAACGAGCTTTTATGCGACTCTGCATATAGTTAATGCTTGTACGAGGTTTCTTTTTAAGAAATCAACTTGAATTTTCAATACAAAATAGAGCTTTCGACTATACTTACGATACTATAAAAAAAAATTAAAAATTAAAAAATAAAAGTATTTTTTTTTCAAAACACGTTTAGTGTGATGAGTCGATCGACCCACCATACATACGCTCATGAGATTTTCAATATAGTTAAGGTCAGTGTGAGCTTATTTATACATATTTAAATTTTAATTTTTGTGACAGTATAGAATTCTTAAGCATCCTGTGTATGTTTGTTAGCAAAATCCATTTTGTCAATTTTTTGCAAAATGGCGACAAGTATTAAAATTCAATCACTTATAACTCAGTAGTGTTGAATTTCGTCAAAAAAGTCTCTATACATGAAATGTTCAGAAGCCTAAAGTTCATCAGAATAAAATATAAAAAATATATATTTTTGCTTGAAAATAAGCGATGTATCAGTTCGATCGTACCCCCATACTAGCCATTTTGAGACTTTCGGAAGAGTTAACGCTCTTAACTGTTTGGTTTCGAAGATAAAAATTTAAATTTTGAGTATCGCATAGAACTAACGTGCAGCCCCTATACGTTATGTTTAAAAAAAATATATAAAATTTTTTTTTAAAATGGCGGCTAATGTAAAAATTCAAAGTGTCATAACTTTGCTAAATGAAATCCTACTAAAAAATGTCTAATGCAAAAAGTGTTTGGAATTTTAATTTGCATATAAAAGCAATTTTTAATTATTTTTTTTTTAATAAAAACCGAGTCTTACCATATATTGACCGAGACCTCGAACGAGCTTTTATGCGACTCTGCATATAGTTAATGCTCGTACGAGGTTTCTATTTAAGAAATCGACTTGAATTTTTAATACAAAATAGAGCTTTCGACTATACTTACGATACTATAAAAAAAAATTAAAAATTAAAAAATAAAAGTATTTTTTTTTCAAAACACGTTTAGTGTGATGAGTCGATCGACCCACCATACATACGCTCATGAGATTTTCAATATAGTTAAGGTCAGTGTGAGCTTATTTATACATATTTAAATTTAAATTTTTGTGACAGTATAGAATTCTTAAGCATCCTGTGTATGTTTGTTAGCAAAATCCATTTTGTCAATTTTTTGCAAAATGGCGA
This sequence comes from Plectrocnemia conspersa, assembly GCF_051122295.1. Lineage (NCBI taxonomy): Eukaryota > Metazoa > Arthropoda > Insecta > Trichoptera > Polycentropodidae > Plectrocnemia > Plectrocnemia conspersa. The sequence continues at coordinate 348,416 of NW_028277183.1, read as the reverse complement.
CAAGTATTAAAATTCAATCACTTATAACTCAGTAGTGTTGAATTTCGTCAAAAAAGTCTCTATACATGAAATGTTCAGAAGCCTAAAGTTCATCAGAATAAAATATAAAAAATATATATTTTTGCTTGAAAACAAGCGATGTATCAGTTCGATCGTACCCCCATACTAGCCATTTTGAGACTTTCGGAAGAGTTAACGCTCTTAACTGTTTGGTTTTGAAGATAAAAATTTAAATTTTGAGTATCGCATAGCACTAACGTGCAGCCCCTATACGTTATGTTTAAAAAAAATATATAAAATTTTTTTTCAAAATGGCGGCTAATGTAAAAATTCAAAGTGTCATAACTTTGCTAAATGAAATCCTACTAAAAAATGTCTAATGCAAAAAGTGTTTGGAATTTTAATTTGCATATAAAAGCAATTTTTAATTATTTTTTTTTTAATAAAAACCGAGTCTTACCATATATTGACCGAGATCTCGAACGAGCTTTTATGCGACTCTGCATATAGTTAATGCTCGTACGAGGTTTCTATTTAAGAAATCGACTTGAATTTTTAATACAAAATAGAGCTTTCGACTATACTTACGATACTATAAAAAAAAATTAAAAATTAAAAAATAAAAGTATTTTTTTTTCAAAACACGTTTAGTGTGATGAGTCGATCGACCCACCATACATACGCTCATGAGATTTTCAATATAGTTAAGGTCAGTGTGAGCTTATTTATACATATTTAAATTTTAATTTTTGTGACAGTATAGAATTCTTAAGCATCCTGTGTATGTTTGTTAGCAAAATCCATTTTGTCAATTTTTTGCAAAATGGCGACAAGTATTAAAATTCAATCACTTATAACTCAGTAGTGTTGAATTTCGTCAAAAAAGTCTCTATACATGAAATGTTCAGAAGCCTAAAGTTTATCAGAATAAAATATAAAAAATATATATTTTTGCTTGAAAACAAGCGATGTATCAGTTCGATCGTACCCCCATACTAGCCATTTTGAGACTTTCGGAAGAGTTAACGCTCTTAACTGTTTGGTTTCGAAGATAAAATTTAAATTTTGAGTATCGCATAGAACTAACGTGCAGCCCCTATACGTTATGTTTAAAAAAAATATATAAAATTTTTTTTCAAAATGGCGGCTAATGTAAAAATTCAAAGTGTCATAACTTTGCTAAATGAAATCCTACTAAAAAATGTCTAATGCAAAAAGTGTTTGGAATTTTAATTTGCATATAAAAGCAATTTTTAATTATTTTTTTTTTAATAAAAACCGAGTCTTACCATATATTGACCGAGACCTCGAACGAGCTTTTATGCGACTCTGCATATAGTTAATGCTCGTACGAGGTTTCTATTTAAGAAATCGACTTGAATTTTTAATACAAAATAGAGCTTTCGACTATACTTACGATACTATAAAAAAAAATTAAAAATTAAAAAATAAAAGTATTTTTTTTTCAAAACACGTTTAGTGTGATGAGTCGATCGACCCACCATACATACGCTCATGAGATTTTCAATATAGTTAAGGTCAGTGTGAGCTTATTTATACATATTTAAATTTTAATTTTTGTGACAGTATAGAATTCTTAAGCATCCTGTGTATGTTTGTTAGCAAAATCTATTTTGTCAATTTTTTGCAAAATGGCGACAAGTATTAAAATTCAATCACTTATAACTCAGTAGTGTTGAATTTCGTCAAAAAAGTCTTTATACATGAAATGTTCAGAAGCCTAAAGTTCATCAGAATAAAATATAAAAAATATATATTTTTGCTTGAAAACAAGCGATGTATCAGTTCGATCGTACCCCCATACTAGCCATTTTGAGACTTTCGGAAGAGTTAACGCTCTTAACTGTTTGGTTTCGAAGATAAAAATTTAAATTTTGAGTATCGCATAGAACTAACGTGCAGCCCCTATACGTTATGTTTAAAAAAAATATATAAAATTTTTTTTCAAAATGGCGGCTAATGTAAAAATTCAAAGTGTCATAACTTTGCTAAATAAAATCCTACTAAAAAATGTCTAATGCAAAAAGTGTTTGGAATTTTAATTTGCATATAAAAGCAATTTTTAATTATTTTTTTTTTAATAAAAACCGAGTCTTACCATATATTGACCGAGACCTCGAACGAGCTTTTATGCGACTCTGCATATAGTTAATGCTTGTACGAGGTTTCTATTTAAGAAATCGACTTGAATTTTTAATACAAAATAGAGCTTTCGACTATACTTACGATACTATAAAAAAAAATTAAAAATTAAAAAATAAAAGTATTTTTTTTTCAAAACACGTTTAGTGTGATGAGTCGATCGACCCACCATACATACGCTCATGAGATTTTCAATATAGTTAAGGTCAGTGTGAGCTTATTTATACATATTTAAATTTTAATTTTTGTGACAGTATAGAATTCTTAAGCATCCTGTGTATGTTTGTTAGCAAAATCCATTTTGTCAATTTTTTGCAAAATGGCGACAAGTATTAAATTTCAATCACTTATAACTCAGTAGTGTTGAATTTCGTCAAAAAAGTCTCTATACATGTAATGTTCAGAAGCCTAAAGTTCATCAGAATAAAATATAAAAAATATATATTTTTGCTTGAAAACAAGCGATGTATCAGTTCGATCGTACCCCCATACTAGCCATTTTGAGACTTTCGGAAGAGTTAACGCTCTTAACTGTTTGGTTTCGAAGATAAAAATTTAAATTTTGAGTATCGCATAGAACTAACGTGCAGCCCCTATACGTTATGTTTAAAAAAAATATATAAAATTTTTTTTTAAAATGGCGGCTAATGTAAAAATTCAAAGTGTCATAACTTTGCTAAATAAAATCCTACTAAAAAATGTCTAATGCAAAAAGTGTTTGGAATTTTAATTTGCATATAAAAGCAATTTTTAATTATTTTTTTTTTAATAAAAACCGAGTCTTACCATATATTGACCGAGACCTCGAACGAGCTTTTATGCGACTCTGCATATAGTTAATGCTCGTACGAGGTTTTTATTAAAGAAATCGACTTGAATTTTTAATACAAAATAGAGCTTTCGACTATACTTACGATACTATAAAAAAAAATTAAAAATTAAAAAATAAAAGTATTTTTTTTTCAAAACACGTTTAGTGTGATGAGTCGATCGACCCACCATACATACGCTCATGAGATTTTCAATATAGTTAAGGTCAGTGTGAGCTTATTTATACATATTTAAATTTTAATTTTTGTGACAGTATAGAATTCTTAAGCATCCTGTGTATGTTTGTTAGCAAAATCTATTTTGTCAATTTTTTGCAAAATGGTGACAAGTATTAAAATTCAATCACTTATAACTCAGTAGTGTTGAATTTCGTCAAAAAAGTCTTTATACATGAAATGTTCAGAAGCCTAAAGTTCATCAGAATAAAATATAAAAAATATATATTTTTGCTTGAAAACAAGCGATGTATCAGTTCGATCGTACCCCCATACTAGCCATTTTGAGACTTTCGGAAGAGTTAACGCTCTTAACTGTTTGGTTTCGAAGATAAAAATTTAAATTTTGAGTATCGCATAGAACTAACGTGCAGCCCCTATACGTTATGTTTAAAAAAAATATATAAAATTTTTTTTCAAAATGGCGGCTAATGTAAAAATTCAAAGTGTCATAACTTTGCTAAATAAAATCCTACTAAAAAATGTCTAATGCAAAAAGTGTTTGGAATTTTAATTTGCATATAAAAGCAATTTTTAATTATTTTTTTTTTAATAAAAACCGAGTCTTACCATATATTGACCGAGACCTCGAACGAGCTTTTATGCGACTCTGCATATAGTTAATGCTTGTACGAGGTTTCTATTTAAGAAATCGACTTGAATTTTTAATACAAAATAGAGCTTTCGACTATACTTACGATACTATAAAAAAAAATTAAAAATTAAAAAATAAAAGTATTTTTTTTTCAAAACACGTTTAGTGTGATGAGTCGATCGACCCACCATACATACGCTCATGAGATTTTCAATATAGTTAAGGTCAGTGTGAGCTTATTTATACATATTTAAATTTTAATTTTTGTGACAGTATAGAATTCTTAAGCATCCTGTGTATGTTTGTTAGCAAAATCCATTTTGTCAATTTTTTGCAAAATGGCGACAAGTATTAAAATTCAATCACTTATAACTCAGTAGTGTTGAATTTCGTCAAAAAAGTCTCTATACATGAAATGTTCAGAAGCCTAAAGTTCATCAGAATAAAATATAAAAAATATATATTTTTGCTTGAAAATAAGCGATGTATCAGTTCGATCGTACCCCCATACTAGCCATTTTGAGACTTTCGGAAGAGTTAACGCTCTTAACTGTTTGGTTTCGAAGATAAAAATTTAAATTTTGAGTATCGCATAGAACTAACGTGCAGCCCCTATACGTTATGTTTAAAAAAAATATATAAAATTTTTTTTCAAAATGGCGGCTAATGTGAAAATTCAAAGTGTCATAACTTTGTTAATGAAATCCTACTAAAAAATGTCTAATGCAAAAAGTGTTTGGAATTTTAATTTGCAGATAAAAGCAATTTTTAATTATTTTTTTTTAATAAAAACCGAGTCTTACCATATATTGACCGAGACCTCGAACGAGCTTTTATGCGACTCTGCATATAGTTAATGCTTGTACGAGGTTTCTATTTAAGAAATCGACTTGAATTTTTAATACAAAATAGAGCTTTCGACTATACTTACGATACTATAAAAAAAAATTAAAAATTAAAAAATAAAAGTATTTTTTTTTCAAAACACGTTTAGTGTGATGAGTCGATCGACCCACCATACATACGCTCATGAGATTTTCAATATAGTTAAGGTCAGTGTGAGCTTATTTATACATATTTAAATTTTACTTTTTGTGACAGTATAGAATTCTTAAGCATCCTGTGTATGTTTGTTAGCAAAATCCATTTTGTCAATTTTTTGCAAAATGGCGACAAGTATTAAAATTCAATCACTTATAACTCAGTAGTGTTGAATTTCGTCAAAAAAGTCTCTATACATGAAATGTTTAGAAGCCTAAAGTTCATCAGAATAAAATATAAAAAATATATATTTTTGCTTGAAAACAAGCGATGTATCAGTTCGATCGTACCCCCATACTAGCCATTTTGAGACTTTCGGAAGAGTTAACGCTCTTAACTGTTTGGTTTCGAAGATAAAAATTTAAATTTTGAGTATCGCATAGAACTAACGTGCAGCCCCTATACGTTATGTTTAAAAAAAATATATAAAATTTTTTTTTAAAATGGCGGCTAATGTAAAAATTCAAAGTGTCATAACTTTGCTAAATGAAATCCTACTAAAAAATGTCTAATGCAAAAAGTGTTTGGAATTTTAATTTGCATATAAAAGCAATTTTTAATTATTTTTTTTTTAATAAAAACCGAGTCTTACCATATATTGACCGAGACCTCGAACGAGCTTTTATGCGACTCTGCATATAGTTAATGCTCGTACGAGGTTTCTATTTAAGAAATCGACTTGAATTTTTAATACAAAATAGAGCTTTCGACTATACTTACGATACTATAAAAAAAAATTAAAAATTAAAAAATAAAAGTATTTTTTTTTCAAAACACGTTTAGTGTGATGAGTCGATCGACCCACCATACATACGCTCATGAGATTTTCAATATAGTTAAGGTCAGTGTGAGCTTATTTATACATATTTAAATTTAAATTTTTGTGACAGTATAGAATTCTTAAGCATCCTGTGTATGTTTGTTAGCAAAATCCATTTTGTCAATTTTTTGCAAAATGGCGACAAGTATTAAAATTCAATCACTTATAACTCAGTAGTGTTGAATTTCGTCAAAAAAGTCTCTATACATGAAATGTTCAGAAGCCTAAAGTTCATCAGAATAAAATATAAAAAATATATATTTTTGCTTGAAAACAAGCGATGTATCAGTTCGATCGTACCCCCATACTAGCCATTTTGAGACTTTCGGAAGAGTTAACGCTCTTAACTGTTTGGTTTCGAAGATAAAAATTTAAATTTTGAGTATCGCATAGCACTAACGTGCAGCCCCTATACGTTATGTTTAAAAAAAATATATAAAATTTTTTTTCAAAATGGCGGCTAATGTAAAAATTCAAAGTGTCATAACTTTGCTAAATGAAATCCTACTAAAAAATGTCTAATGCAAAAAGTGTTTGGAATTTTAATTTGCATATAAAAGCAATTTTTAATTATTTTTTTTTTAATAAAAACCGAGTCTTACCATATATTGACCGAGACCTCGAACGAGCTTTTATGCGACTCTGCATATAGTTAATGCTCGTACGAGGTTTCTATTTAAGAAATCGACTTAAATTTTTAATACAAAATAGAGCTTTCGACTATACTTACGATACTATAAAAAAAAATTAAAAATTAAAAAATAAAAGTATTTTTTTTTCAAAACACGTTTAGTGTGATGAGTCGATCGACCCACCATACATACGCTCATGAGATTTTCAATATAGTTAAGGTCAGTGTGAGCTTATTTATACATATTTAAATTTTAATTTTTGTGACAGTATAGAATTCTTAAGCATCCTGTGTATGTTTGTTAGCAAAATCTATTTTGTCAATTTTTTGCAAAATGGCGACAAGTATTAAAATTCAATCACTTATAACTCAGTAGTGTTGAATTTCGTCAAAAAAGTCTTTATACATGAAATGTTCAGAAGCCTAAAGTTCATCAGAATAAAATATAAAAAATATATATTTTTGCTTGAAAACAAGCGATGTATCAGTTCGATCGTACCCCCATACTAGCCATTTTGAGACTTTCGGAAGAGTTAACGCTCTTAACTGTTTGGTTTCGAAGATAAAAATTTAAATTTTGAGTATCGCATAGAACTAACGTGCAGCCCCTATACGTTATGTTTAAAAAAAATATATAAAATTTTTTTTCAAAATGGCGGCTAATGTAAAAATTCAAAGTGTCATAACTTTGCTAAATAAAATCCTACTAAAAAATGTCTAATGCAAAAAGTGTTTGGAATTTTAATTTGCATATAAAAGCAATTTTTAATTATTTTTTTTTTAATAAAAACCGAGTCTTACCATATATTGACCGAGACCTCGAACGAGCTTTTATGCGACTCTGCATATAGTTAATGCTTGTACGAGGTTTCTATTTAAGAAATCGACTTGAATTTTTAATACAAAATAGAGCTTTCGACTATACTTACGATACTATAAAAAAAAATTAAAAATTAAAAAATAAAAGTATTTTTTTTTCAAAACACGTTTAGTGTGATGAGTCGATCGACCCACCATACATACGCTCATGAGATTTTCAATATAGTTAAGGTCAGTGTGAGCTTATTTATACATATTTAAATTTTAATTTTTGTGACAGTATAGAATTCTTAAGCATCCTGTGTATGTTTGTTAGCAAAATCCATTTTGTCAATTTTTTGCAAAATGGCGACAAGTATTAAATTTCAATCACTTATAACTCAGTAGTGTTGAATTTCGTCAAAAAAGTCTCTATACATGTAATGTTCAGAAGCCTAAAGTTCATCAGAATAAAATATAAAAAATATATATTTTTGCTTGAAAACAAGCGATGTATCAGTTCGATCGTACCCCCATACTAGCCATTTTGAGACTTTCGGAAGAGTTAACGCTCTTAACTGTTTGGTTTCGAAGATAAAAATTTAAATTTTGAGTATCGCATAGAACTAACGTGCAGCCCCTATACGTTATGTTTAAAAAAAATATATAAAATTTTTTTTTAAAATGGCGGCTAATGTAAAAATTCAAAGTGTCATAACTTTGCTAAATAAAATCCTACTAAAAAATGTCTAATGCAAAAAGTGTTTGGAATTTTAATTTGCATATAAAAGCAATTTTTAATTATTTTTTTTTTAATAAAAACCGAGTCTTACCATATATTGACCGAGACCTCGAACGAGCTTTTATGCGACTCTGCATATAGTTAATGCTCGTACGAGGTTTTTATTAAAGAAATCGACTTGAATTTTTAATACAAAATAGAGCTTTCGACTATACTTACGATACTATAAAAAAAAATTAAAAATTAAAAAATAAAAGTATTTTTTTTTCAAAACACGTTTAGTGTGATGAGTCGATCGACCCACCATACATACGCTCATGAGATTTTCAATATAGTTAAGGTCAGTGTGAGCTTATTTATACATATTTAAATTTTAATTTTTGTGACAGTATAGAATTCTTAAGCATCCTGTGTATGTTTGTTAGCAAAATCTATTTTGTCAATTTTTTGCAAAATGGCGACAAGTATTAAAATTCAATCACTTATAACTCAGTAGTGTTGAATTTCGTCAAAAAAGTCTTTATACATGAAATGTTCAGAAGCCTAAAGTTCATCAGAATAAAATATAAAAAATATATATTTTTGCTTGAAAACAAGCGATGTATCAGTTCGATCGTACCCCCATACTAGCCATTTTGAGACTTTCGGAAGAGTTAACGCTCTTAACTGTTTGGTTTCGAAGATAAAAATTTAAATTTTGAGTATCGCATAGAACTAACGTGCAGCCCCTATACGTTATGTTTAAAAAAAATATATAAAATTTTTTTTCAAAATGGCGGCTAATGTAAAAATTCAAAGTGTCATAACTTTGCTAAATAAAATCCTACTAAAAAATGTCTAATGCAAAAAGTGTTTGGAATTTTAATTTGCATATAAAAGCAATTTTTAATTATTTTTTTTTTAATAAAAACCGAGTCTTACCATATATTGACCGAGACCTCGAACGAGCTTTTATGCGACTCTGCATATAGTTAATGCTTGTACGAGGTTTCTATTTAAGAAATCGACTTGAATTTTTAATACAAAATAGAGCTTTCGACTATACTTACGATACTATAAAAAAAAATTAAAAATTAAAAAATAAAAGTATTTTTTTTTCAAAACACGTTTAGTGTGATGAGTCGATCGACCCACCATACATACGCTCATGAGATTTTCAATATAGTTAAGGTCAGTGTGAGCTTATTTATACATATTTAAATTTTAATTTTTGTGACAGTATAGAATTCTTAAGCATCCTGTGTATGTTTGTTAGCAAAATCCATTTTGTCAATTTTTTGCAAAATGGCGACAAGTATTAAAATTCAATCACTTATAACTCAGTAGTGTTGAATTTCGTCTAAAAAGTCTCTATACATGAAATGTTCAGAAGCCTAAAGTTCATCAGAATAAAATATAAAAAATATATATTTTTGCTTGAAAATAAGCGATGTATCAGTTCGATCGTACCCCCATACTAGCCATTTTGAGACTTTCGGAAGAGTTAACGCTCTTAACTGTTTGGTTTCGAAGATAAAAATTTAAATTTTGAGTATCGCATAGAACTAACGTGCAGCCCCTATACGTTATGTTTAAAAAAAATATATAAAATTTTTTTTCAAAATGGCGGCTAATGTGAAAATTCAAAGTGTCATAACTTTGTTAATGAAATCCTACTAAAAAATGTCTAATGCAAAAAGTGTTTGGAATTTTAATTTGCAGATAAAAGCAATTTTTAATTATTTTTTTTTAATAAAAACCGAGTCTTACCATATATTGACCGAGACCTCGAACGAGCTTTTATGCGACTCTGCATATAGTTAATGCTTGTACGAGGTTTCTATTTAAGAAATCGACTTGAATTTTTAATACAAAATAGAGCTTTCGACTATACTTACGATACTATAAAAAAAAATTAAAAATTAAAAAATAAAAGTATTTTTTTTTCAAAACACGTTTAGTGTGATGAGTCGATCGACCCACCATACATACGCTCATGAGATTTTCAATATAGTTAAGGTCAGTGTGAGCTTATTTATACATATTTAAATTTTAATTTTTGTGACAGTATAGAATTCTTAAGCATCCTGTGTATGTTTGTTAGCAAAATCCATTTTGTCAATTTTTTGCAAAATGGCGACAAGTATTAAAATTCAATCACTTATAACTCAGTAGTGTTGAATTTCGTCAAAAAAGTCTCTATACATGAAATGTTTAGAAGCCTAAAGTTCATCAGAATAAAATATAAAAAATATATATTTTTGCTTGAAAACAAGCGATGTATCAGTTCGATCGTACCCCCATACTAGCCATTTTGAGACTTTCGGAAGAGTTAACGCTCTTAACTGTTTGGTTTCGAAGATAAAAATTTAAATTTTGAGTATCGCATAGAACTAACGTGCAGCCCCTATACGTTATGTTTAAAAAAAATATATAAATTTTTTTTTCAAAATGGCGGCTAATGTAAAAATTAAAAGTGTCATAACTTTGCTAAATGAAATCCTACTAAAAAATGTCTAATGCAAAAAGTGTTTGGAATTTTAATTTGCAGATAAAAGCAATTTTTAATTATTTTTTTTTAATAAAAACCGAGTCTTACCATATATTGACCGAGACCTCGAACGAGCTTTTATGCGACTCTGCATATAGTTAATGCTTGTACGAGGTTTCTATTTAAGAAATCGACTTGAATTTTTAATACAAAATAGAGCTTTCGACTATACTTACGATACTATAAAAAAAAATTAAAAATTAAAAAATAAAAGTATTTTTTTTTCAAAACACGTTTAGTGTGATGAGTCGATCGACCCACCATACATACGCTCATGAGATTTTCAATATAGTTAAGGTCAGTGTGAGCTTATTTATACATATTTAAATTTTAATTTTTGTGACAGTATAGAATTCTTAAGCATCCTGTGTATGTTTGTTAGCAAAATCCATTTTGTCAATTTTTTGCAAAATGGCGACAAGTATTAAAATTCAATCACTTATAACTCAGTAGTGTTGAATTTCGTCAAAAAAGTCTCTATACATGAAATGTTCAGAAGCCTAAAGTTCATCAGAATAAAATATAAAAAATATATATTTTTGCTTGAAAATAAGCGATGTATCAGTTCGATCGTACCCCCATACTAGCCATTTTGAGACTTTCGGAAGAGTTAACGCTCTTAACTGTTTGGTTTCGAAGATAAAAATTTAAATTTTGAGTATCGCATAGAACTAACGTGCAGCCCCTATACGTTATGTTTAAAAAAAATATATAAAATTTTTTTTCAAAATGGCGGCTAATGTGAAAATTCAAAGTGTCATAACTTTGTTAATGAAATCCTACTAAAAAATGTCTAATGCAAAAAGTGTTTGGAATTTTAATTTGCAGATAAAAGCAATTTTTAATTATTTTTTTTTAATAAAAACCGAGTCTTACCATATATTGACCGAGACCTCGAACGAGCTTTTATGCGACTCTGCATATAGGTAATGCTTGTACGAGGTTTCTATTTAAGAAATCGACTTGAATTTTTAATACAAAATAGAGCTTTCGACTATACTTACGATACTATAAAAAAAAATTAAAAATTAAAAAATAAAAGTATTTTTTTTTCAAAACACGTTTAGTGTGATGAGTCGATCGACCCACCATACATACGCTCATGAGATTTTCAATATAGTTAAGGTCAGTGTGAGCTTATTTATACATATTTAAATTTTAATTTTTGTGACAGTATAGAATTCTTAAGCATCCTGTGTATGTTTGTTAGCAAAATCCATTTTGTCAATTTTTTGCAAAATGGCGACAAGTATTAAAATTCAATCACTTATAACTCAGTAGTGTTGAATTTCGTCAAAAAAGTCTCTATACATGAAATGTTCAGAAGCCTAAAGTTCATCAGAATAAAATATAAAAAATATATATTTTTGCTTGAAAACAAGCGATGTATCAGTTCGATCGTACCCCCATACTAGCCATTTTGAGACTTTCGGAAGAGTTAACGCTCTTAACTGTTTGGTTTCGAAGATAAAAATTTAAATTTTGAGTATCGCATAGAACTAACGTGCAGCCCCTATACGTTATGTTTAAAAAAAATATATAAATTTTTTTTTCAAAATGGCGGCTAATGTAAAAATTAAAAGTGTCATAACTTTGCTAAATGAAATCCTACTAAAAAATGTCTAATGCAAAAAGTGTTTGGAATTTTAATTTGCAGATAAAAGCAATTTTTAATTATTTTTTTTTAATAAAAACCGAGTCTTACCATATATTGACCGAGACCTCGAACGAGCTTTTATGCGACTCTGCATATAGTTAATGCTTGTACGAGGTTTCTATTTAAGAAATCGACTTGAATTTTTAATACAAAATAGAGCTTTCGACTATACTTACGATACTATAAAAAAAAATTAAAAATTAAAAAATAAAAGTATTTTTTTTTCAAAACACGTTTAGTGTGATGAGTCGATCGACCCACCATACATACGCAGATGAGATTTTCAATATAGTTAAGGTCAGTGTGAGCTTATTTATACATATTTAAATTTTAATTTTTGTGACAGTATAGAATTCTTAAGCATCCTGTGTATGTTTGTTAGCAAAATCCATTTTGTCAATTTTTTGCAAAATGGCGACAAGTATTAAAATTCAATCACTTATAACTCAGTAGTGTTGAATTTCGTCAAAAAAGTCTCTATACATGAAATGTTCAGAAGCCTAAAGTTCATCAGAATAAAATATAAAAAATATATATTTTTGCTTGAAAACAAGCGATGTATCAGTTCGATCGTACCCCCATACTAGCCATTTTGAGACTTTCGGAAGAGTTAACGCTCTTAACTGTTTGGTTTCGATGATAAAAATTTAAATTTTGAGTATCGCATAGAACTAACGTGCAGCCCCTATACGTTATGTTTAAAAAAAATATATAAAATTTTTTTTCAAAATGGCGGCTAATGTAAAAATTAAAAGTGTCATAACTTTGCTAAATAATATCCTACTAAAAAATGTCTAATGCAAAAAGTGTTTAAATTTTAATTTGCAGATAAAAGCAATTTTTAATTATTTTTTTTTAATAAAAACCGAGTCTTACCATATATTGACCGAGACCTCGAACGAGCTTTTATGCGACTCTGCATATAGTTAATGCTTGTACGAGGTTTCTATTTAAGAAATCGACTTGAATTTTTAATACAAAATAGAGCTTTCGACTATACTTACGATACTATAAAAAAAAATTAAAAATTAAAAAATAAAAGTATTTTTTTTTCAAAACACGTTTAGTGTGATGAGTCGATCGACCCACCATACATACGCTCATGAGATTCTCAATATAGTTAAGGTCAGTGTGAGCTTATTTATACATATTTAAATTTTAATTTTTGTGACAGTATAGAATTCTTAAGCATCCTGTGTATGTTTGTTAGCAAAATCCATTTTGTCAATTTTTTGCAAAATGGCGACAAGTATTAAAATTCAATCACTTATAACTCAGTAGTGTTGAATTTCGTCAAAAAAGTCTCTATACATGAAATGTTCAGAAGCCTAAAGTTCATCAGAATAAAATATAAAAAATATATATTTTTGCTTGAAAACAAGCGATGTATCAGTTCGATCGTACCCCCATACTAGCCATTTTGAGACTTTCGGAAGAGTTAACGCTCTTAACTGTTTGGTTTCGAAGATAAAAATTTAAATTTTGAGTATCGCATAGAACTAACGTGCAGCCCCTATACGTTATGTTTAAAAAAAATATATAAAATTTTTTTTCAAAATGGCGGCTAATGTAAAAATTAAAAGTGTCATAACTTTGCTAAATGAAATCCTACTAAAAAATGTCTAATGCAAAAAGTGTTTGGAATTTTAATTTGCAGATAAAAGCAATTTTTAATTATTTTTTTTTAATAAAAACCGAGTCTTACCATATATTGACCGAGACCTCGAACGAGCTTTTATGCGACTCTGCATATAGTTAATGCTTGTACGAGGTTTCTATTTAAGAAATCGACTTGAATTTTTAATACAAAATAGAGCTTTCGACTATACTTACGATACTATAAAAAAAAATTAAAAATTAAAAAATAAAAGTATTTTTTTTTCAAAACACGTTTAGTGTGATGAGTCGATCGACCCACCATACATACGCTCATGAGATTTTCAATATAGTTAAGGTCAGTGTGAGCTTATTTATACATATTTAAATTTTAATTTTTGTGACAGTATAGAATTCTTAAGCATCCTGTGTATGTTTGTTAGCAAAATCCATTTTGTCAATTTTTTGCAAAATGGCGACAAGTATTAAAATTCAATCACTTATAACTCAGTAGTGTTGAATTTCGTCAAAAAAGTCTCTATACATGAAATGTTCAGAAGCCTAAAGTTCATCAGAATAAAATATAAAAAATATATATTTTTGCTTGAAAACAAGCGATGTATCAGTTCGATCGTACCCTCATACTAGCCATTTTGAGACTTTCGGAAGAGTTAACGCTCTTAACTGTTTGGTTTCGAAGATAAAAATTTAAATTTTAAGTATCGCATAGAACTAACGTGCAGCCCCTATACGTTATGTTTAAAAAAAATATATAAAATTTTTTTTCAAAATGGCGGCTAATGTAAAAATTCAAAGTGTCATAACTTTGCTAAATGAAATCCTACTAAAAAATGTCTAATGCAAAAAGTGTTTGGAATTTTAATTTGCATATAAAAGCAATTTTTAATTATTTTTTTTTTATTAAAAACCGAGTCTTACCATATATTGACCGAGACCTCGAACGAGCTTTTATGCGACTCTGCATATAGTTAATGCTCGTACGAGGTTTCTATTTAAGAAATCGACTTGAATTTTTAATACAAAATAGAGCTTTCGACTATACTTACGATACTATAAAAAAAAATTAAAAATTAAAAAATAAAAGTATTTTTTTTTCAAAACACGTTTAGTGTGATGAGTCGATCGACCCACCATACATACGCTCATGAGATTTTCAATATAGTTAAGGTCAGTGTGAGCTTATTTATACATATTTAAATTTTAATTTTTGTGACAGTATAGAATTCTTAAGCATCCTGTGTATGTTTGTTAGCAAAATCCATTTTGTCAATTTTTTGCAAAATGGCGACAAGTATTAAAATTCAATCACTTATAACTCAGTAGTGTTGAATTTCGTCAAAAAAGTCTCTATACATGAAATGTTCAGAAGCCTAAAGTTCATCAGAATAAAATATAAAAAATATATATTTTTGCTTGAAAACAAGCGATGTATCAGTTCGATCGTACCCCCATACTAGCCATTTTGAGACTTTCGGAAGAGTTAACGCTCTTAACTGTTTGGTTTCGAAGATAAAAATTTAAATTTTGAGTATCGCATAGAACTAACGTGCAGCCCCTATACGTTATGTTTAAAAAAAATATATAAAAATTTTTTTCAAAATGGCGGCTAATGTAAAAATTTAAAGTGTCATAACTTTGCTAAATGAAATCCTACTAAAAAATGTCTAATGCAAAAAGTGTTTGGAATTTTAATTTGCATATAAAAGCAATTTTTAATTATTTTTTTTTTAATAAAAACCGAGTCTTACCATATATTGACCGAGACCTCGAACGAGCTTTTATGCGACTCTGCATATAGTTAATGCTTGTACGAGGTTTCTTTTTAAGAAATCGACTTGAATTTTCAATACAAAATAGAGCTTTCGACTATACTTACGATACTATAAAAAAAAATTAAAAATTAAAAAATAAAAGTATTTTTTTTTCAAAACACGTTTAGTGTGATGAGTCGATCGACCCACCATACATACGCTCATGAGATTTTCAATATAGTTAAGGTCAGTGTGAGCTTATTTATACATATTTAAATTTTAATTTTTGTGACAGTATAGAATTCTTAAGCATCCTGTGTATGTTTGTTAGCAAAATCCATTTTGTCAATTTTTTGCGAAATGGCGACAAGTATTAAAATTCAATCACTTATAACTCAGTAGTGTTGAATTTCGTCAAAAAAGTCTCTATACATGAAATGTTCAGAAGCCTAAAGTTCATCAGAATAAAATATAAAAAATATATATTTTTGCTTGAAAATAAGCGATGTATCAGTTCGATCGTACCCCCATACTAGCCATTTTGAGACTTTCGGAAGAGTTAACGCTCTTAACTGTTTGGTTTCGAAGATAAAAATTTAAATTTTGAGTATCGCATAGAACTAACGTGCAGCCCCTATACGTTATGTTTAAAAAAAATATATAAAATTTTTTTTCAAAATGGCGGCTAATGTAAAAATTCAAAGTGTCATAACTTTGCTAAATGAAATCCTACTAAAAAATGTCTAATGCAAAAAGTGTTTGGAATTTTAATTTGCATATAAAAGCAATTTTTAATTATTTTTTTATAAATAAAAACCGAGTCTTACCATATATTGACCGAGACCTCGAACGAGCTTTTATGCGACTCTGCATATAGTTAATGCTTGTACGAGGTTTTTATTTAAGAAATCGACTTGAATTTTTAATACAAAATAGAGCTTTCGACTATACTTACGATACTATAAAAAAAAATTAAAAATTAAAAAATAAAAGTATTTTTTTTTCAAAACACGTTTAGTGTGATGAGTCGATCGACCCACCATACATACGCTCATGAGATTTTCAATATAGTTAAGGTCAGTGTGAGCTTATTTATACATATTTAAATTTTAATTTTTGTGACAGTATAGAATTCTTAAGCATCCTGTGTATGTTTGTTAGCAAAATCCATTTTGTCAATTTTTTGCAAAATGGCGACAAGTATTAAAATTCAATCACTTATAACTCAGTAGTGTTGAATTTCGTCAAAAAAGTCTCTATACATGAAATGTTCAGAAGCCTAAAGTTCATCAGAATAAAATATAAAAAATATATATTTTTGCTTGAAAACAAGCGATGTATCAGTTCGATCGTACCCCCATACTAGCCATTTTGAGACTTTCGGAAGAGTTAACGCTCTTAACTGTTTGGTTTCGAAGATAAAAATTTAAATTTTGAGTATCGCATAGAACTAACGTGCAGCCCCTATACGTTATGTTTAAAAAAAATATATAAAATTTTTTTTCAAAATGGCGGCTAATGTAAAAATTTAAAGTGTCATAACTTTGCTAAATGAAATCCTACTAAAAAATGTCTAATGCAAAAAGTGTTTGGAATTTTAATTTGCATATAAAAGCAATTTTTAATTATTTTTTTTTTAATAAAAACCGAGTCTTACCATATATTGACCGAGACCTCGAACGAGCTTTTATGCGACTCTGCATATAGTTAATGCTCGTACGAGGTTTCTATTTAAGAAATTGACTTGAATTTTTGATACAAAATAGAGCTTTCGACTATACTTACGATACTATAAAAAAAAATTAAAAATTAAAAAATAAAAGTATTTTTTTTTCAAAACACGTTTAGTGTGATGAGTCGATCGACCCACCATACATACGCTCATGAGATTTTCAATATAGTTAAGGTCAGTGTGAGCTTATTTATACATATTTAAATTTTAATTTTTGTGACAGTATAGAATTCTTAAGCATCCTGTGTATGTTTGTTAGCAAAATCCATTTTGTCAATTTTTTGCAAAATGGCGACAAGTATTAAAATTCAATCACTTATAACTCAGTAGTGTTGAATTTCGTCAAAAAAGTCTCTATACATGAAATGTTCAGAAGCCTAAAGTTCATCAGAATAAAATATAAAAAATATATATTTTTGCTTGAAAACAAGCGATGTATCAGTTCGATCGTACCCCCATACTAGCCATTTTGAGACTTTCGGAAGAGTTAACGCTCTTAACTGTTTGGTTTCGAAGATAAAAATTTAAATTTTGAGTATCGCATAGAACTAACGTGCAGCCCCTATATGTTATGTTTAAAAAAAATATATAAAAATTTTTTTCAAAATGGCGGCTAATGTAAAAATTCAAAGTGTCATAACTTTGCTAAATGAAATCCTACTAAAAAATGTCTAATGCAAAAAGTGTTTGGAATTTTAATTTGCATATAAAAGCAATTTTTAATTATTTTTTTTTAATAAAAACCGAGTCTTACCATATATTGACCGAGACCTCGAACGAGCTTTTATGCGACTCTGCATATAGTTAATGCTCGTACGAGGTTTCTTTTTACGAAATCGACTTGAATTTTCAATACAAAATAGAGCTTTCGACTATACTTACGATACTATAAAAAAAAATTAAAAATTAAAAAATAAAAGTATTTTTTTTTCAAAACACGTTTAGTGTGATGAGTCGATCGACCCACCATACATACGCTCATGAGATTTTCAATATAGTTAAGGTCAGTGTGAGCTTATTTATACATATTTAAATTTTAATTTTTGTGACAGTATAGAATTCTTAAGCATCCTGTGTATGTTTGTTAGCAAAATTTATTTTGTCAATTTTTTGCAAAATGGCGACAAGTATTAAAATTCAATCACTTATAACTCAGTAGTGTTGAATTTCGTCAAAAAAGTCTTTATACATGAAATGTTCAGAAGCCTAAAGTTCATCAGAATAAAATATAAAAAATATATATTTTTGCTTGAAAACAAGCGATGTATCAGTTCGATCGTACCCCCATACTAGCCATTTTGAGACTTTCGGAAGAGTTAACGCTCTTAACTGTTTGGTTTCGAAGATAAAAATTTAAATTTTGAGTATCGCATAGAACTAACGTGCAGCCCCTATATGTTATGTTTAAAAAAAATATATAAAATTTTTTTTCAAAATGGCGGCTAATGTAAAAATTCAAAGTGTCATAACTTTGCTAAATGAAATCCTACTAAAAAATGTCTAATGCAAAAAGTGTTTGGAATTTTAATTTGCATATAAAAGCAATTTTTAATTATTTTTTTTTTAATAAAAACCGAGTCTTACCATATATTGACCGAGACCTCGAACGAGCTTTTATGCGACTCTGCATATAGTTAATGCTTGTACGAGGTTTCTTTTTAAGAAATCGACTTGAATTTTCAATACAAAATAGAGCTTTCGACTATACTTACGATACTATAAAAAAAAATTAAAAATTAAAAAATAAAAGTATTTTTTTTTCAAAACACGTTTAGTGTGATGAGTCGATCGACCCACCATACATACGCTCATGAGATTTTCAATATAGTTAAGGTCAGTGTGAGCTTATTAATACATATTTAAATTTTAATTTTTGTGACAGTATAGAATTCTTAAGCATCCTGTGTATGTTTGTTAGCAAAATCCATTTTGTCAATTTTTTGCAAAATGGCGACAAGTATTAAAATTCAATCACTTATAACTCAGTAGTGTTGAATTTCGTCAAAAAAGTCTCTATACATGAAATGTTCAAAAGCCTAAAGTTCATCAGAATAAAATATAAAAAATATATATTTTTGCTTGAAAACAAGCGATGTATCAGTTCGATCGTACCCCCATACTAGCCATTTTGAGACTTTCGAAAGAGTTAACGCTCTTAACTGTTTGGTTTCGAAGATAAAAATTTAAATTTTGAGTATCGCATAGAACTAACGTGCAGCCCCTATACGTTATGTTTAAAAAAAATATATAATTTTTTTTTAAAATGGCGGCTAATGTAAAAATTCAAAGTGTCATAACTTTGCTAAATTAAATCCTACTAAAAAATGTCTAATGCAAAAAGTGTTTGGAATTTTAATTTGCATATAAAAGCAATTTTTAATTATTTTTTTTTTAATAAAAACCGAGTCTTACCATATATTGACCGAGACCTCGAACGAGCTTTTATGCGACTCTGCATATAGTTAATGCTCGTACGAGGTTTCTATTTAAGAAATCGACTTGAATTTTTAATACCAAATAGAGCTTTCGACTATACTTACGATACTATAAAAAAAAATTAAAAATTAAAAAATAAAAGTATTTTTTTTTCAAAACACGTTTAGTGTGATGAGTCGATCGACCCACCATACATACGCTCATGAGATTTTCAATATAGTTAAGGTCAGTGTGAGCTTATTTATACATATTTAAATTTTAATTTTTGTGACAGTATAGAATTCTTAAGCATCCTGTGTATGTTTGTTAGCAAAATCCATTTTGTCAATTTTTTGCAAAATGGCGACAAGTATTAAAATTCAATCACTTATAACTCAGTAGTGTTGAATTTCGTCAAAAAAGTCTCTATACATGAAATGTTCAGAAGCCTAAAGTTCATCAGAATAAAATATAAAAAATATATATTTTTGCTTGAAAACAAGCGATGTATCAGTTCGATCGTACCCCCATACTAGCCATTTTGAGACTTTCGGAAGAGTTAACGCTCTTAACTGTTTGGTTTCGAAGATAAAAATTTAAATTTTGAGTATCGCATAGAACTAACGTGCAGCCCCTATACGTTATGTTTAAAAAAAATATATAAAATTTTTTTTGAAAATGGCGGCTAATGTAAAAATTCAAAGTGTCATAACTTTGCTAAATGAAATCCTACTGAAAAATGTCTAATACAAAAAGTGTTTGGAATTTTAATTTGCATATAAAAGCAATTTTTAATTATTTTTTTTTTAATAAAAACCGAGTCTTACCATATATTGACCGAGACCTCGAACGAGCTTTTATGCGACTCTGCATATAGTTAACGCTAGTACGAGGTTTCTATTTAAGAAATCGACTTGAATTTATAATACGAAATAAAGCTTTCGACTATACTTACGATACTATAAAAAAAAATTAAAAATTAAAAAATAAAAGTATTTTTTTTTCAAAACACGTTTAGTGTGATGAGTCGATCGACCCACCATACATACGCTCATAAGATTTTCAATATAGTTTAGGTCAGTGTGAGCTTATTTATACATATTTGAATTTTAATTTTTGTGACAGTATAGAATTCTTAAGCATCCTGTGTATGTTTGTTAGCAAAATCCATTTTGTCAATTTTTTGCAAAATGGCGACAAGTATTAAAATTCAATCACTAATAACTCAGTAGTGTTGAATTTTGTCAAAAAGGTCTCTATGCATGAAATGTTGAGAAGCCTAAAGTTCATCTAAGTAAAATATAAAAAATATATATTTTTGCTTGAAAACAAGCGATGTATCAGTTCGATCGTACCCCCATACTAGCCATTTTGAGACTTTCGGAAGAGTTAACGCTCTTAACTGTTTGGTTTCGAAGATAAAAATTTAAATTTTGAGTATCGCATAGAACTAACGTGCAGCCCCTATACGTTATGTTTAAAAAAAATATATAAATTTTTTTTTAAAATGGCGGCTAATGTAAAAATTCAAAGTGTCATAACTTTGCTAAATGAAATCCTACTGAAAAATGTCTAATGCAAAAAGTGTTTGAAATTTTAATTTGCATATAAAAGCAATTTTTAATTATTTTTTTTTTAATAAAAACCGAGTCTTACCATATATTGACCGAGACCTCGAACGAGCTTTTATGCGACTCTGCATATAGTTAACGCTAGTACGAGGTTTCTATTTAAGAAATCGACTTGAATTTATAATACAAAATAGAGCTTTCGACTATACTTACGATACTATAAAAAAAAATTAAAAAATAAAAAATAAAAGTATTTTTTTTTCAAAACACGTTTAGTGTGATGAGTCGATCGACCCACCATACATACGCTCATAAGATTTTCAATATAGTTTAGGTCAGTGTGAGCTTATTTATACATATTTGAATTTTAATTTTTGTGACAGTATAGAATTCTTAAGCATCCTGTGTATGTTTGTTAGCAAAATCCATTTTGTCAATTTTTTGCAAAATGGCGACAAGTATTAAAATTCAATCACTTATAACTCAGTAGTGTTGAATTTTGTCAAAAAGGTCTCTATGCATGAAATGTTGAGAAGCCTAAAGTTCATCTAAGTAAAATATAAAAAATATATATTTTTGCTTGAAAACAAGCGATGTATCAGTTCGATCGTACCCCCATACTAGCCATTTTGAGACTTTCGGAAGAGTTAACGCTCTTAACTGTTTGGTTTCGAAGATAAAAATTTAAATTTTGAGTATCGCATAGAACTAACGTGCAGCCCCTATACGTTATGTTTAAAAAAAATATATAAATTTTTTTTTCAAAATGGCGGCTAATGTAAAAATTCAAAGTGTCATAACTTTGCTAAATGAAATCCTACTGAAAAATGTCTAATGCAAAAAGTGTTTGAAATTTTAATTTGCATATAAAAGCAATTTTTAATTATTTTTTTTTTAATAAAAACCGAGTCTTACCATATATTGACCGAGACCTCGAACGAGCTTTTATGCGACTCTGCATATAGTTAACGCTAGTACGAGGTTTCTATTTAAGAAATCGACTTGAATTTATAATACAAAATAGAGCTTTCGACTATACTTACGATACTATAAAAAAAAATTAAAAAATAAAAGTATTTTTTTTTCAAAACACGTTTAGTGTGATGAGTCGATCGACCCACCATACATACGCTCATAAGATTTTCAATATAGTTTAGGTCAGTGTGAGCTTATTTATACATATTTGAATTTTAATTTTTGTGACAGTATAGAATTCTTAAGCATCCTGTGTATGTTTGTTAGCAAAATCCATTTTGTCAATTTTTTGCAAAATGGCGACAAGTATTAAAATTCAATCACTTATAACTCAGTAGTGTTGAATTTTGTCAAAAAGGTCTCTATGCATGAAATGTTGAGAAGCCTAAAGTTCATCTAAGTAAAATATAAAAAATATATATTTTTGCTTGAAAACAAGCGATGTATCAGTTCGATCGTACCCCCATACTAGCCATTTTGAGACTTTCGGAAGAGTTAACGCTCTTAACTGTTTGGTTTCGAAGATACAAATTTAAATTTTGAGTATCGCATAGAACTAACGTGCAGCCCCTATACGTTATGTTTAAAAAAAATATATAAATTTTTTTTTCAAAATGGCGGCTAATGTAAAAATTCAAAGTGTCATAACTTTGCTAAATGAAATCCTACTGAAAAATCTCTAATGCAAAAAGTGTTTGGAATTTTAATTTGCATATAAAAGCAATTTTTAATTATTTTTTTTTTAATAAAAACCGAGTCTTACCATATATTGACCGAGACCTCGAACGAGCTTTTATGCGACTCTGCATATAGTTAACGCTAGTACGAGGTTTCTATTTAAGAAATCGACTTGAATTTATAATACAAAATAGAGCTTTCGACTATACTTACGATACTATAAAAAAAAATTAAAAAATAAAAGTATTTTTTTTTCAAAACACGTTTAGTGTGATGAGTCGATCGACCCACCATACATACGCTCATAAGATTTTAAATATAGTTTAGGTCAGTGTGAGCTTATTTATACATATTTGAATTTTAATTTTTGTGACAGTATAGAATTCTTAAGCATCCTGTGTATGTTTGTTAGCAAAATCCATTTTGTCAATTTTTTGGAAAATGGCGACAAGTATTAAAATTCAATCACTTATAACTCAGTAGTGTTGAATTTTGTCAAAAAGGTCTCTATGCATGAAATGTTGAGAAGCCTAAAGTTCATCTAAGTAAAATATAAAAAATATATATTTTTGCTTGAAAACAAGCGATGTATCAGTTCGATCGTACCCCCATACTAGCCATTTTGAGACTTTCGGAAGAGTTAACGCTCTTAACTGTTTGGTTTCGAAGATAAAAATTTAAATTTTGAGTATCGCATAGAACTAACGTGCAGCCCCTATACGTTATGTTTAAAAAAAATATATAAATTTTTTTTTCAAAATGGCGGCTAATGTAAAAATTCAAAGTGTCATAACTTTGCTAAATGAAATCCTACTGAAAAATGTCTAATGCAAAAAGTGTTTGGAATTTTATTTTGCATATAAAAGCAATTTTTTATTATTTTTTTTTTAATAAAAACCGAGTCTTACCATATATTGACCGAGACCTCGAACGAGCTTTTATGCGACTCTGCATATAGTTAACGCTAGTACGAGGTTTCTATTTAAGAAATCGACTTGAATTTATATTACAAAATAGAGCTTTCGACTATACTTACGATAATATAAAAAAAAATTAAAAATTAAAAAATAAAAGTATTTTTTTTTCAAAACACGTTTAGTGTGATGAGTCGATCGACCCACCATACATACGCTCATAAGATTTTCAATATAGTTTAGGTCAGTGTGAGCTTATTTATACATATTTGAATTTTAATTTTTGTGACAGTATAGAATTCTTAAGCATCCTGTGTATGTTTGTTAGCAAAATCCATTTTGTCAATTTTTTGCAAAATGGCGACAAGTATTAAAATTCAATCACTTATAACTCAGTAGTGTTGAATTTTGTCAAAAAGGTCTCTATGCATGAAATGTTGAGAAGCCTAAAGTTCATCTAAGTAAAATATAAAAAATATATATTTTTGCTTGAAAACAAGCGATGTATCAGTTCGATCGTACCCCCATACTAGCCATTTTGAGACTTTCGGAAGAGTTAACGCTCTTAACTGTTTGGTTTCGAAGATAAAAATTTAAATTTTGAGTATCGCATAGAACTAACGTGCAGCTTCTATACGTTATGTTTAAAAAAAATATATAAATTTTTTTTTCAAAATGGCGGCTAATGTAAAAATTCAAAGTGTCATAACTTTGCTAAATGAAATCCTACTGAAAAATGTCTAATGCAAAAAGTGTTTGGAATTTTAATTTGCATATAAAAGCAATTTTTAATTATTTTTTTTTTAATGAAAACCGAGTCTTACCATATATTGACCGAGACCTCGAACGAGCTTTTATGCGACTCTGCATATAGTTAACGCTAGTACGAGGTTTCTATTTAAGAAATCGACTTGAATTTATAATACAAAATAGAGCTTTCGACTATACTTACGATACTATAAAAAAAAATAAAAAAATAAAAAATAAAAGTATTTTTTTTTCAAAACACGTTTAGTGTGATGAGTCGATCGACCCACCATACATACGCTCATAAGATTTTCAATATAGTTTAGGTCAGTGTGAGCTTATTTATACATATTTGAATTTTAATTTTTGTGACAGTATAGAATTCTTAAGCATCCTGTGTATGTTTGTTAGCAAAATCCATTTTGTCAATTTTTTGCAAAATGGCGACAAGTATTAAAATTCAATCACTTATAACTCAGTAGTGTTGAATTTTGTCAAAAAGGTCTCTATGCATGAAATGTTGAGAAGCCTAAAGTTCATCTAAGTAAAATATAAAAAATATATATTTTTGCTTGAAAACAAGCGATGTATCAGTTCGATCGTACCCCCATACTAGCCATTTTGAGACTTTCGGAAGAGTTAACGCTCTTAACTGTTTGGTTTCGAAGATAAAAATTTAAATTTTGAGTATCGCATAGAACTAACGTGCAGCCCCTATACGTTATGTTTAAAAAAAATATATAAATTTTTTTTTCAAAATGGCGGCTAATGTAAAAATTCAAAGTGTCATAACTTTGCTAAATGAAATCCTATTGAAAAATGTCTAATGCAAAAAGTGTTTGGAATTTTATTTTGCATATAAAAGCAATTTTTTATTATTTTTTTTTTAATAAAAACCGAGTCTTACCATATATTGACCGAGACCTCGAACGAGCTTTTATGCGACTCTGCATATAGTTAACGCTAGTACGAGGTTTCTATTTAAGAAATCGACTTGAATTTATATTACAAAATAGAGCTTTCGACTATACTTACGATAATATAAAAAAAAATTAAAAATTAAAAAATAAAAGTATTTTTTTTTCAAAACACGTTTAGTGTGATGAGTCGATCGACCCACCATACATACGCTCATAAGATTTTCAATATAGTTTAGGTCAGTGTGAGCTTATTTATACATATTTGAATTTTAATTTTTGTGACAGTATAGAATTCTTAAGCATCCTGTGTATGTTTGTTAGCAAAATCCATTTTGTCAATTTTTTGCAAAATGGCGACAAGTATTAAAATTCAATCACTTATAACTCAGTAGTGTTGAATTTTGTCAAAAAGGTCTCAATGCATGAAATGTTGAGAAGCCTAAAGTTCATCTAAGTAAAATATAAAAAATATATATTTTTGCTTGAAAACAAGCGATGTATCAGTTCGATCGTACCCCCATACTAGCCATTTTGAGACTTTCGGAAGAGTTAACGCTCTTAACTGTTTGGTTTCGAAGATAAAAATTTAAATTTTGAGTATCGCATAGAACTAACGTGCAGCCCCTATACGTTATGTTTAAAAAAAATATATAAATTTTTTTTTCAAAATGGCGGCTAATGTAAAAATTCAAAGTGTCATAACTTTGCTAAATGAAATCCTACTGAAAAATGTCTAATGCAAAAAGTGTTTGGAATTTTAATTTGCATATAAAAGCAATTTTTAATTATTTTTTTTTTAATAAAAACCGAGTCTTACCATATATTGACCGAGACCTCGAACGAGCTTTTATGCGACTCTGCATATAGTTAATGCTCGTACGAGGTTTCTATTTAAGAAATCGACTTGAATTTTTAATACCAAATAGAGCTTTCGACTATACTTACGATACTATAAAAAAAAATTAAAAATTAAAAAATAAAAGTATTTTTTTTTCAAAACACGTTTAGTGTGATGAGTCGATCGACCCACCATACATACGCTCATAAGATTTTCAATATAGTTTAGGTCAGTGTGAGCTTATTTATACATATTTGAATTTTAATTTTTGTGACAGTATAGAATTCTTAAGCATCCTGTGTATGTTTGTTAGCAAAATCCATTTTGTCAATTTTTTGCAAAATGGCGACAAGTATTAAAATTCAATCACTTATAACTCAGTAGTGTTGAATTTTGTCAAAAAGGTCTCTATACATGAAATGTTGAGAAGCCTAAAGTACATCTAAGTAAAATATAAAAAATACATATTTTTGCTTGAAAACAAGCGATGTATCAGTTCGATCGTACCCCCATACTAGCCATTTTGAGACTTTCGGAAGAGTTAACGCTCTTAACTGTTTGGTTTCGAAGATAAAAATTTAAATTTTGAGTATCGCATAGAACTAACGTGCAGCCCCTATACGTTATGTTTAAAAAAAATATATAAAATTTTTTTTCAAAATGGCGGCTAATTTAAAAATTCAAAGTGTCATAACTTTGCCAAATGAAATCCTACTAAAAAATGTCTAATGCAAAAAGTGTTTGGAATTTTAATTTTCATATAAAAGCAATTTTTAATTATTTTTTTTTTAATAAAAACCGAGTCTTACCATATATTGACCGAGACCTCGAACGAGCTTTTATGCGACTCTGCATATAGTTAACGCTCGTATGAGGCTTCTGTTTAAGAAATCGACTTTAATTTTTTATACAAAATAGAGCTTACGATACTATACTTACGATACTATAAAAAAAAATGAAAAAATAAAAAATAAAAGTATTTTTTTTTCAAAACACGTTTAGTGTGATGAGTCGATCGACCCACCATACATACGCTCATAAGATTTTCAATATAGTTTAGGTCAGTGTGAGCTTATTTATACATATTTGAATTTTAATTTTTGTGACAGTATAGAATTCTTAAGCATCCTGTGTATGTTTGTTAGCAAATTCATTTTGTCAATTTTTTGCAAAATGGCGACAAGTATTAAAATTCAATCACTTATAACTCAGTAGTGTTGAATTTTGTCAAAAAGGTCTCTATGCATGAAATGTTGAGAAGCCTAAAGTTCATCTAAGTAAAATATAAAAAATATATATTTTTGCTTGAAAACAAGCGATGTATCAGTTCGATCGTACCCCCATACTAGCCATTTTGAGACTTTCGGAAGAGTTAACGCTCTTAACTGTTTGGTTTCGAAGATAAAAATTTTAATTTTGAGTATCGCATAGAACTAACGTGCAGCCCCTATACGTTATGTTTAAAAAAAATATATAAATTTTTTTTTCAAAATGGCGGCTAATGTAAAAATTCAAAGTGTCATAACTTTGCTAAATGAAATCCTACTGAAAAATGTCTAATGCAAAAAGTGTTTGGAATTTTAATTTGCATATAAAAGCAATTTTTAATTTTTTTTTTTTTAATAAAAACCGAGTCTTACCATATATTGACCGAGACCTCGAACGAGCTTTTATGCGACTCTGCATATAGTTAACGCTAGTACGAGGTTTCTATTTAAGAAATCGACTTGAATTTATAATACAAAATAGAGCTTTCGACTATACTTACGATACTATAAAAAAAAATTAAAAATTAAAAAATAAAAGTATTTTTTTTTCA
Source organism: Plectrocnemia conspersa (assembly GCF_051122295.1). Classification (NCBI taxonomy): domain Eukaryota; kingdom Metazoa; phylum Arthropoda; class Insecta; order Trichoptera; family Polycentropodidae; genus Plectrocnemia; species Plectrocnemia conspersa. The sequence continues at coordinate 320,416 of NW_028277183.1, read as the reverse complement.
AAACACGTTTAGTGTGATGAGTCGATCGACCCACCATACATACGCTCATAAGATTTTCAATATAGTTTAGGTCAGTGTGAGCTTATTTATACATATTTGAATTTTAATTTTTGTGACAGTATAGAATTCTTAAGCATCCTGTGTATGTTTGTTAGCAAAATCCATTTTGTCAATTTTTTGCAAAATGGCGACAAGTATTAAAATTCAATCACTTATAACTCAGTAGTGTTGAATTTTGTCAAAAAGGTCTCTATGCATGAAATGTTGAGAAGCCTAAAGTTCATCTAAGTAAAATATAAAAAATATATATTTTTGCTTGAAAACAAGCGATGTATCAGTTTGATCGTACCCCCATACTAGCCATTTTGAGACTTTCGGAAGAGTTAACGCTCTTAACTGTCTGAAAAATTCAAAGTGTCATAACTTTGCTAAATGAAATCCTACTAAAAAATGTCTAATGCAAAAAGTGTTTGGAATTTTAATTTGCATATAAAAGCAATTTTTAATTATTTTTTTTTTATTAAAAACCGAGTCTTACCATATATTGACCGAGACCTCGAACGAGCTTTTATGCGACTCTGCATATAGTTAATGCTCGTACGAGGTTTCTATTTAAGAAATCGACTTGAATTTTTAATACAAAATAGAGCTTTCGACTATACTTACGATACTATAAAAAAAAATTAAAAATTAAAAAATAAAAGTATTTTTTTTTCAAAACACGTTTAGTGTGATGAGTCGATCGACCCACCATACATACGCTCATGAGATTTTCAATATAGTTAAGGTCAGTGTGAGCTTATTTATACATATTTAAATTTTAATTTTTGTGACAGTATAGAATTCTTAAGCATCCTGTGTATGTTTGTTAGCAAAATCCATTTTGTCAATTTTTTGCAAAATGGCGACAAGTATTAAAATTCAATCACTTATAACTCAGTAGTGTTGAATTTCGTCAAAAAAGTCTCTATACATGAAATGTTCAGAAGCCTAAAGTTCATCAGAATAAAATATAAAAAATATATATTTTTGCTTGAAAACAAGCGATGTATCAGTTCGATCGTACCCCCATACTAGCCATTTTGAGACTTTCGGAAGAGTTAACGCTCTTAACTGTTTGGTTTCGAAGATAAAAATTTAAATTTTGAGTATCGCATAGAACTAACGTGCAGCCCCTATACGTTATGTTTAAAAAAAATATATAAAAATTTTTTTCAAAATGGCGGCTAATGTAAAAATTTAAAGTGTCATAACTTTGCTAAATGAAATCCTACTAAAAAATGTCTAATGCAAAAAGTGTTTGGAATTTTAATTTGCATATAAAAGCAATTTTTAATTATTTTTTTTTAATAAAAACCGAGTCTTACCATATATTGACCGAGACCTCGAACGAGCTTTTATGCGACTCTGCATATAGTTAATGCTTGTACGAGGTTTCTTTTTAAGAAATCGACTTGAATTTTCAATACAAAATAGAGCTTTCGACTATACTTACGATACTATAAAAAAAAATTAAAAATTAAAAAATAAAAGTATTTTTTTTTCAAAACACGTTTAGTGTGATGAGTCGATCGACCCACCATACATACGCTCATGAGATTTTCAATATAGTTAAGGTCAGTGTGAGCTTATTTATACATATTTAAATTTTAATTTTTGTGACAGTATAGAATTCTTAAGCATCCTGTGTATGTTTGTTAGCAAAATCCATTTTGTCAATTTTTTGCAAAATGGCGACAAGTATTAAAATTCAATCACTTATAACTCAGTAGTGTTGAATTTCGTCAAAAAAGTCTCTATACATGAAATGTTCAGAAGCCTAAAGTTCATCAGAATAAAATATAAAAAATATATATTTTTGCTTGAAAACAAGCGATGTATCAGTTCGATCGTACCCCCATACTAGCCATTTTGAGACTTTCGGAAGAGTTAACGCTCTTAACTGTTTGGTTTCGAAGATAAAAATTTAAATTTTGAGTATCGCATAGAACTAACGTGCAGCCCCTATACGTTATGTTTAAAAAAAATATATAAAAATTTTTTTCAAAATGGCGGCTAATGTAAAAATTTAAAGTGTCATAACTTTGCTAAATGAAATCCTACTAAAAAATGTCTAATGCAAAAAGTGTTTGGAATTTTAATTTGCATATAAAAGCAATTTTTAATTATTTTTTTTTTAATAAAAACCGAGTCTTACCATATATTGACCGAGACCTCGAACGAGCTTTTATGCGACTCTGCATATAGTTAATGCTTGTACGAGGTTTCTTTTTAAGAAATCGACTTGAATTTTCAATACAAAATAGAGCTTTCGACTATACTTACGATACTATAAAAAAAAATTAAAAATTAAAAAATAAAAGTATTTTTTTTTCAAAACACGTTTAGTGTGATGAGTCGATCGACCCACCATACATACGCTCATGAGATTTTCAATATAGTTAAGGTCAGTGTGAGCTTATTTATACATATTTAAATTTTAATTTTTGTGACAGTATAGAATTCTTAAGCATCCTGTGTATGTTTGTTAGCAAAATCCATTTTGTCAATTTTTTGCAAAATGGCGACAAGTATTAAAATTCAATCACTTATAACTCAGTAGTGTTGAATTTCGTCAAAAAAGTCTCTATACATGAAATGTTCAGAAGCCTAAAGTTCATCAGAATAAAATATAAAAAATATATATTTTTGCTTGAAAACAAGCGATGTATCAGTTCGATCGTACCCCCATACTAGCCATTTTGAGACTTTCGGAAGAGTTAACGCTCTTAACTGTTTGGTTTCGAAGATAAAAATTTAAATTTTGAGTATCGCATAGAACTAACGTGCAGCCCCTATACGTTATGTTTAAAAAAAATATATAAAAATTTTTTTCAAAATGGCGGCTAATGTAAAAATTTAAAGTGTCATAACTTTGCTAAATGAAATCCTACTAAAAAATGTCTAATGCAAAAAGTGTTTGGAATTTTAATTTGCATATAAAAGCAATTTTTAATTATTTTTTTTTTAATAAAAACCGAGTCTTACCATATATTGACCGAGACCTCGAACGAGCTTTTATGCGACTCTGCATATAGTTAATGCTTGTACGAGGTTTCTTTTTAAGAAATCGACTTGAATTTTCAATACAAAATAGAGCTTTCGACTATACTTACGATACTATAAAAAAAAATTAAAAATTAAAAAATAAAAGTATTTTTTTTTCAAAACACGTTTAGTGTGATGAGTCGATCGACCCACCATACATACGCTCATGAGATTTTCAATATAGTTAAGGTCAGTGTGAGCTTATTTATACATATTTAAATTTTAATTTTTGTGACAGTATAGAATTCTTAAGCATCCTGTGTATGTTTGTTAGCAAAATCCATTTTGTCAATTTTTTGCAAAATGGCGACAAGTATTAAAATTCAATCACTTATAACTCAGTAGTGTTGAATTTCGTCAAAAAAGTCTCTATACATGAAATGTTCAGAAGCCTAAAGTTCATCAGAATAAAATATAAAAAATATATATTTTTGCTTGAAAACAAGCGATGTATCAGTTCGATCGTACCCCCATACTAGCCATTTTGAGACTTTCGGAAGAGTTAACGCTCTTAACTGTTTGGTTTCGAAGATAAAAATTTAAATTTTGAGTATCGCATAGAACTAACGTGCAGCCCCTATACGTTATGTTTAAAAAAAATATATAAAATTTTTTTTCAAAATGGCGGCTAATGTAAAAATTTAAAGTGTCATAACTTTGCTAAATGAAATCCTACTAAAAAATGTCTAATGCAAAAAGTGTTTGGAATTTTAATTTGCATATAAAAGCAATTTTTAATTATTTTTTTTTTAATAAAAACCGAGTCTTACCATATATTGACCGAGACCTCGAACGAGCTTTTATGCGACTCTGCATATAGTTAATGCTCGTACGAGGTTTCTATTTAAGAAATTGACTTGAATTTTTGATACAAAATAGAGCTTTCGACTATACTTACGATACTATAAAAAAAAATTAAAAATTAAAAAATAAAAGTATTTTTTTTTCAAAACACGTTTAGTGTGATGAGTCGATCGACCCACCATACATACGCTCATGAGATTTTCAATATAGTTAAGGTCAGTGTGAGCTTATTTATACATATTTAAATTTTAATTTTTGTGACAGTATAGAATTCTTAAGCATCCTGTGTATGTTTGTTAGCAAAATTTATTTTGTCAATTTTTTGCAAAATGGCGACAAGTATTAAAATTCAATCACTTATAACTCAGTAGTGTTGAATTTCGTCAAAAAAGTCTTTATACATAAAATGTTCAGAAGCCTAAAGTTCATCAGAATAAAATATAAAAAATATATATTTTTGCTTGAAAACAAGCGATGTATCAGTTCGATCGTACCCCCATACTAGCCATTTTGAGACTTTCGGAAGAGTTAACGCTCTTAACTGTTTGGTTTCGAAGATAAAAATTTAAATTTTGAGTATCGCGTAGAACTAACGTGCAGCCCCTATATGTTATGTTTAAAAAAAATATATAAAATTTTTTTTCAAAATGGCGGCTAATGTAAAAATTCAAAGTGTCATAACTTTGCTAAATGAAATCCTACTAAAAAATGTCTAATGCAAAAAGTGTTTGGAATTTTAATTTGCATATAAAAGCAATTTTTAATTATTTTTTTTTTAATAAAAACCGAGTCTTACCATATATTGACCGAGACCTCGAACGAGCTTTTATGCGACTCTGCATATAGGTAATGCTTGTACGAGGTTTCTTTTTAAGAAATCGACTTGAATTTTCAATACAAAATAGAGCTTTCGACTATACTTACGATACTATAAAAAAAAATTAAAAATTAAAAAATAAAAGTATTTTTTTTTCAAAACACGTTTAGTGTGATGAGTCGATCGACCCACCATACATACGCTCATGAGATTTTCAATATAGTTAAGGTCAGTGTGAGCTTATTAATACATATTTAAATTTTAATTTTTGTGACAGTATAGAATTCTTAAGCATCCTGTGTATGTTTGTTAGCAAAATCCATTTTGTCAATTTTTTGCAAAATGGCGACAAGTATTAAAATTCAATCACTTATAACTCAGTAGTGTTGAATTTCGTCAAAAAAGTCTCTATACATGAAATGTTCAAAAGCCTAAAGTTCATCAGAATAAAATATAAAAAATATATATTTTTGCTTGAAAACAAGCGATGTATCAGTTCGATCGTACCCCCATACTAGCCATTTTGAGACTTTCGAAAGAGTTAACGCTCTTAACTGTTTGGTTTCGAAGATAAAAATTTAAATTTTGAGTATCGCATAGAACTAACGTGCAGCCCCTATACGTTATGTTTAAAAAAAATATATAATTTTTTTTTAAAATGGCGGCTAATGTAAAAATTCAAAGTGTCATAACTTTGCTAAATTAAATCCTACTAAAAAATGTCTGATGCAAAAAGTGTTTGGAATTTTAATTTGCATATAAAAGCAATTTTTAATTATTTTTTTTTTAATAAAAACCGAGTCTTACCATATATTGACCGAGACCTCGAACGAGCTTTTATGCGACTCTGCATATAGTTAATGCTCGTACGAGGTTTCTATTTAAGAAATCGACTTGAATTTTTAATACCAAATAGAGCTTTCGACTATACTTACGATACTATAAAAAAAAATTAAAAATTAAAAAATAAAAGTATTTTTTTTTCAAAACACGTTTAGTGTGATGAGTCGATCGACCCACCATACATACGCTCATGAGATTTTCAATATAGTTAAGGTCAGTGTGAGCTTATTTATACATATTTAAATTTTAATTTTTGTGACAGTATAGAATTCTTAAGCATCCTGTGTATGTTTGTTAGCAAAATCCATTTTGTCAATTTTTTGCAAAATGGCGACAAGTATTAAAATTCAATCACTTATAACTCAGTAGTGTTGAATTTCGTCAAAAAAGTCTCTATACATGAAATGTTCAGAAGCCTAAAGTTCATCAGAATAAAATATAAAAAATATATATTTTTGCTTGAAAACAAGCGATGTATCAGTTCGATCGTACCCCCATACTAGCCATTTTGAGACTTTCGGAAGAGTTAACGCTCTTAACTGTTTGGTTTCGAAGATAAAAATTTAAATTTTGAGTATCGCATAGAACTAACGTGCAGCCCCTATACGTTATGTTTAAAAAAAATATATAAAAATTTTTTTCAAAATGGCGGCTAATGTAAAAATTTAAAGTGTCATAACTTTGCTAAATGAAATCCTACTAAAAAATGTCTAATGCAAAAAGTGTTTGGAATTTTAATTTGCATATAAAAGCAATTTTTAATTATTTTTTTTTTAATAAAAACCGAGTCTTACCATATATTGACCGAGACCTCGAACGAGCTTTTATGCGACTCTGCATATAGTTAATGCTTGTACGAGGTTTCTTTTTAAGAAATCGACTTGAATTTTCAATACAAAATAGAGCTTTCGACTATACTTACGATACTATAAAAAAAAATTAAAAATTAAAAAATAAAAGTATTTTTTTTTCAAAACACGTTTAGTGTGATGAGTCGATCGACCCACCATACATACGCTCATGAGATTTTCAATATAGTTAAGGTCAGTGTGAGCTTATTTATACATATTTAAATTTTAATTTTTGTGACAGTATAGAATTCTTAAGCATCCTGTGTATGTTTGTTAGCAAAATCCATTTTGTCAATTTTTTGCAAAATGGCGACAAGTATTAAAATTCAATCACTTATAACTCAGTAGTGTTGAATTTCGTCAAAAAAGTCTCTATACATGAAATGTTCAGAAGCCTAAAGTTCATCAGAATAAAATATAAAAAATATATATTTTTGCTTGAAAATAAGCGATGTATCAGTTCGATCGTACCCCCATACTAGCCATTTTGAGACTTTCGGAAGAGTTAACGCTCTTAACTGTTTGGTTTCGAAGATAAAAATTTAAATTTTGAGTATCGCATAGAACTAACGTGCAGCCCCTATACGTTATGTTTAAAAAAAATATATAAAATTTTTTTTCAAAATGGCGGCTAATGTAAAAATTCAAAGTGTCATAACTTTGCTAAATGAAATCCTACTAAAAAATGTCTAATGCAAAAAGTGTTTGGAATTTTAATTTGCATATAAAAGCAATTTTTAATTATTTTTTTATAAATAAAAACCGAGTCTTACCATATATTGACCGAGACCTCGAACGAGCTTTTATGCGACTCTGCATATAGTTAATGCTTGTACGAGGTTTTTATTTAAGAAATCGACTTGAATTTTTAATACAAAATAGAGCTTTCGACTATACTTACGATACTATAAAAAAAAATTAAAAATTAAAAAATAAAAGTATTTTTTTTTCAAAACACGTTTAGTGTGATGAGTCGATCGACCCACCATACATACGCTCATGAGATTTTCAATATAGTTAAGGTCAGTGTGAGCTTATTTATACATATTTAAATTTTAATTTTTGTGACAGTATAGAATTCTTAAGCATCCTGTGTATGTTTGTTAGCAAAATCCATTTTGTCAATTTTTTGCAAAATGGCGACAAGTATTAAAATTCAATCACTTATAACTCAGTAGTGTTGAATTTCGTCAAAAAAGTCTCTATACATGAAATGTTCAGAAGCCTAAAGTTCATCAGAATAAAATATAAAAAATATATATTTTTGCTTGAAAACAAGCGATGTATCAGTTCGATCGTACCCCCATACTAGCCATTTTGAGACTTTCGGAAGAGTTAACGCTCTTAACTGTTTGGTTTCGAAGATAAAAATTTAAATTTTGAGTATCGCATAGAACTAACGTGCAGCCCCTATACGTTATGTTTAAAAAAAATATATAAAATTTTTTTTCAAAATGGCGGCTAATGTAAAAATTTAAAGTGTCATAACTTTGCTAAATGAAATCCTACTAAAAAATGTCTAATGCAAAAAGTGTTTGGAATTTTAATTTGCATATAAAAGCAATTTTTAATTATTTTTTTTTTAATAAAAACCGAGTCTTACCATATATTGACCGAGACCTCGAACGAGCTTTTATGCGACTCTGCATATAGTTAATGCTCGTACGAGGTTTCTATTTAAGAAATTGACTTGAATTTTTGATACAAAATAGAGCTTTCGACTATACTTACGATACTATAAAAAAAAATTAAAAATTAAAAAATAAAAGTATTTTTTTTTCAAAACACGTTTAGTGTGATGAGTCGATCGACCCACCATACATACGCTCATGAGATTTTCAATATAGTTAAGGTCAGTGTGAGCTTATTTATACATATTTAAATTTTAATTTTTGTGACAGTATAGAATTCTTAAGCATCCTGTGTATGTTTGTTAGCAAAATCCATTTTGTCAATTTTTTGCAAAATGGCGACAAGTATTAAAATTCAATCACTTATAACTCAGTAGTGTTGAATTTCGTCAAAAAAGTCTCTATACATGAAATGTTCAGAAGCCTAAAGTTCATCAGAATAAAATATAAAAAATATATATTTTTGCTTGAAAACAAGCGATGTATCAGTTCGATCGTACCCCCATACTAGCCATTTTGAGACTTTCGGAAGAGTTAACGCTCTTAACTGTTTGGTTTCGAAGATAAAAATTTAAATTTTGAGTATCGCATAGAACTAACGTGCAGCCCCTATATGTTATGTTTAAAAAAAATATATAAAAATTTTTTTCAAAATGGCGGCTAATGTAAAAATTCAAAGTGTCATAACTTTGCTAAATGAAATCCTACTAAAAAATGTCTAATGCAAAAAGTGTTTGGAATTTTAATTTGCATATAAAAGCAATTTTTAATTATTTTTTTTTAATAAAAACCGAGTCTTACCATATATTGACCGAGACCTCGAACGAGCTTTTATGCGACTCTGCATATAGTTAATGCTCGTACGAGGTTTCTTTTTACGAAATCGACTTGAATTTTCAATACAAAATAGAGCTTTCGACTATACTTACGATACTATAAAAAAAAATTAAAAATTAAAAAATAAAAGTATTTTTTTTTCAAAACACGTTTAGTGTGATGAGTCGATCGACCCACCATACATACGCTCATGAGATTTTCAATATAGTTAAGGTCAGTGTGAGCTTATTTATACATATTTAAATTTTAATTTTTGTGACAGTATAGAATTCTTAAGCATCCTGTGTATGTTTGTTAGCAAAATTTATTTTGTCAATTTTTTGCAAAATGGCGACAAGTATTAAAATTCAATCACTTATAACTCAGTAGTGTTGAATTTCGTCAAAAAAGTCTTTATACATGAAATGTTCAGAAGCCTAAAGTTCATCAGAATAAAATATAAAAAATATATATTTTTGCTTGAAAACAAGCGATGTATCAGTTCGATCGTACCCCCATACTAGCCATTTTGAGACTTTCGGAAGAGTTAACGCTCTTAACTGTTTGGTTTCGAAGATAAAAATTTAAATTTTGAGTATCGCGTAGAACTAACGTGCAGCCCCTATATGTTATGTTTAAAAAAAATATATAAAATTTTTTTTCAAAATGGCGGCTAATGTAAAAATTCAAAGTGTCATAACTTTGCTAAATGAAATCCTACTAAAAAATGTCTAATGCAAAAAGTGTTTGGAATTTTAATTTGCATATAAAAGCAATTTTTAATTATTTTTTTTTTAATAAAAACCGAGTCTTACCATATATTGACCGAGACCTCGAACGAGCTTTTATGCGACTCTGCATATAGGTAATGCTTGTACGAGGTTTCTTTTTAAGAAATCGACTTGAATTTTCAATACAAAATAGAGCTTTCGACTATACTTACGATACTATAAAAAAAAATTAAAAATTAAAAAATAAAAGTATTTTTTTTTCAAAACACGTTTAGTGTGATGAGTCGATCGACCCACCATACATACGCTCATGAGATTTTCAATATAGTTAAGGTCAGTGTGAGCTTATTAATACATATTTAAATTTTAATTTTTGTGACAGTATAGAATTCTTAAGCATCCTGTGTATGTTTGTTAGCAAAATCCATTTTGTCAATTTTTTGCAAAATGGCGACAAGTATTAAAATTCAATCACTTATAACTCAGTAGTGTTGAATTTCGTCAAAAAAGTCTCTATACATGAAATGTTCAGAAGCCTAAAGTTCATCAGAATAAAATATAAAAAATATATATTTTTGCTTGAAAATAAGCGATGTATCAGTTCGATCGTACCCCCATACTAGCCATTTTGAGACTTTCGGAAGAGTTAACGCTCTTAACTGTTTGGTTTCGAAGATAAAAATTTAAATTTTGAGTATCGCATAGAACTAACGTGCAGCCCCTATACGTTATGTTTAAAAAAAATATATAAAATTTTTTTTGAAAATGGCGGCTAATGTAAAAATTCAAAGTGTCATAACTTTGCTAAATGAAATCCTACTGAAAAATGTCTAATACAAAAAGTGTTTGGAATTTTAATTTGCATATAAAAGCAATTTTTAATTATTTTTTTTTTAATAAAAACCGAGTCTTACCATATATTGACCGAGACCTCGAACGAGCTTTTATGCGACTCTGCATATAGTTAACGCTAGTACGAGGTTTCTATTTAAGAAATCGACTTGAATTTATAATACGAAATAAAGCTTTCGACTATACTTACGATACTATAAAAAAAAATTAAAAATTAAAAAATAAAAGTATTTTTTTTTCAAAACACGTTTAGTGTGATGAGTCGATCGACCCACCATACATACGCTCATAAGATTTTCAATATAGTTTAGGTCAGTGTGAGCTTATTTATACATATTTGAATTTTAATTTTTGTGACAGTATAGAATTCTTAAGCATCCTGTGTATGTTTGTTAGCAAAATCCATTTTGTCAATTTTTTGCAAAATGGCGACAAGTATTAAAATTCAATCACTTATAACTCAGTAGTGTTGAATTTTGTCAAAAAGGTCTCTATGCATGAAATGTTGAGAAGCCTAAAGTTCATCTAAGTAAAATATAAAAAATATATATTTTTGCTTGAAAACAAGCGATGTATCAGTTCGATCGTACCCCCATACTAGCCATTTTGAGACTTTCGGAAGAGTTAACGCTCTTAACTGTTTGGTTTCGAAGATAAAAATTTAAATTTTGAGTATCGCATAGAACTAACGTGCAGCCCCTATACGTTATGTTTAAAAAAAATATATAAATTTTTTTTTCAAAATGGCGGCTAATGTAAAAATTCAAAGTGTCATAACTTTGCTAAATGAAATCCTATTGAAAAATGTCTAATGCAAAAAGTGTTTGGAATTTTATTTTGCATATAAAAGCAATTTTTTATTATTTTTTTTTTAATAAAAACCGAGTCTTACCATATATTGACCGAGACCTCGAACGAGCTTTTATGCGACTCTGCATATAGTTAACGCTAGTACGAGGTTTCTATTTAAGAAATCGACTTGAATTTATATTACAAAATAGAGCTTTCGACTATACTTACGATAATATAAAAAAAAATTAAAAATTAAAAAATAAAAGTATTTTTTTTTCAAAACACGTTTAGTGTGATGAGTCGATCGACCCACCATACATACGCTCATAAGATTTTCAATATAGTTTAGGTCAGTGTGAGCTTATTTATACATATTTGAATTTTAATTTTTGTGACAGTATAGAATTCTTAAGCATCCTGTGTATGTTTGTTAGCAAAATCCATTTTGTCAATTTTTTGCAAAATGGCGACAAGTATTAAAATTCAATCACTTATAACTCAGTAGTGTTGAATTTTGTCAAAAAGGTCTCTATGCATGAAATGTTGAGAAGCCTAAAGTTCATCTAAGTAAAATATAAAAAATATATATTTTTGCTTGAAAACAAGCGATGTATCAGTTCGATCGTACCCCCATACTAGCCATTTTGAGACTTTCGGAAGAGTTAACGCTCTTAACTGTTTGGTTTCGAAGATAAAAATTTAAATTTTGAGTATCGCATAGAACTAACGTGCAGCCCCTATAAGTTATGTTTAAAAAAAATATATAAATTTTTTTTTAAAATGGCGGCTAATGTAAAAATTCAAAGTGTCATAACTTTGCTAAATAAAATCCTACTGAAAAATGTCTAATGCAAAAAGTGTTTGAAATTTTAATTTGCATATAAAAGCAATTTTTAATTATTTTTTTTTTAATAAAAACCGAGTCTTACCATATATTGACCGAGACCTCGAACGAGCTTTTATGCGACTCTGCATATAGTTAACGCTAGTACGAGGTTTCTATTTAAGAAATCGACTTGAATTTATAATACAAAATAGAGCTTTCGACTATACTTACGATACTATAAAAAAAAATTAAAAAATAAAAAATAAAAGTATTTTTTTTTCAAAACACGTTTAGTGTGATGAGTCGATCGACCCACCATACATACGCTCATAAGATTTTCAATATAGTTTAGGTCAGTGTGAGCTTATTTATACATATTTGAATTTTAATTTTTGTGACAGTATAGAATTCTTAAGCATCCTGTGTATGTTTGTTAGCAAAATCCATTTTGTCAATTTTTTGCAAAATGGCGACAAGTATTAAAATTCAATCACTTATAACTCAGTAGTGTTGAATTTTGTCAAAAAGGTCTCTATGCATGAAATGTTGAGAAGCCTAAAGTTCATCTAAGTAAAATATAAAAAATATATATTTTTGCTTGAAAACAAGCGATGTATCAGTTCGATCGTACTCCCATACTAGCCATTTTGAGACTTTCGGAAGAGTTAACGCTCTTAACTGTTTGGTTTCGAAGATAAAAATTTAAATTTTGAGTATCGCATAGAACTAACGTGCAGCCCCTATACGTTATGTTTAAAAAAAATATATAAATTTTTTTTTCAAAATGGCGGCTAATGTAAAAATTCAAAGTGTCATAACTTTGCTAAATGAAATCCTACTGAAAAATGTCTAATGCAAAAAGTGTTTGAAATTTTAATTTGCATATAAAAGCAATTTTTAATTATTTTTTTTTTAATAAAAACCGAGTCTTACCATATATTGACCGAGACCTCGAACGAGCTTTTATGCGACTCTGCATATAGTTAACGCTAGTACGAGGTTTCTATTTAAGAAATCGACTTGAATTTATAATACAAAATAGAGCTTTCGACTATACTTACGATACTATAAAAAAAAATTAAAAAATAAAAGTATTTTTTTTTCAAAACACGTTTAGTGTGATGAGTCGATCGACCCACCATACATACGCTCATAAGATTTTCAATATAGTTTAGGTCAGTGTGAGCTTATTTATACATATTTGAATTTTAATTTTTGTGACAGTATAGAATTCTTAAGCATCCTGTGTATGTTTGTTAGCAAAATCCATTTTGTCAATTTTTTGCAAAATGGCGACAAGTATTAAAATTCAATCACTTATAACTCAGTAGTGTTGAATTTTGTCAAAAAGGTCTCTATGCATGAAATGTTGAGAAGCCTAAAGTTCATCTAAGTAAAATATAAAAAATATATATTTTTGCTTGAAAACAAGCGATGTATCAGTTCGATCGTACCCCCATACTAGCCATTTTGAGACTTTCGGAAGAGTTAACGCTCTTAACTGTTTGGTTTCGAAGATACAAATTTAAATTTTGAGTATCGCATAGAACTAACGTGCAGCCCCTATACGTTATGTTTAAAAAAAATATATAAATTTTTTTTTCAAAATGGCGGCTAATGTAAAAATTCAAAGTGTCATAACTTTGCTAAATGAAATCCTACTGAAAAATCTCTAATGCAAAAAGTGTTTGGAATTTTAATTTGCATATAAAAGCAATTTTTAATTATTTTTTTTTTAATAAAAACCGAGTCTTACCATATATTGACCGAGACCTCGAACGAGCTTTTATGCGACTCTGCATATAGTTAACGCTAGTACGAGGTTTCTATTTAAGAAATCGACTTGAATTTATAATACAAAATAGAGCTTTCGACTATACTTACGATACTATAAAAAAAAATTAAAAAATAAAAGTATTTTTTTTTCAAAACACGTTTAGTGTGATGAGTCGATCGACCCACCATACATACGCTCATAAGATTTTAAATATAGTTTAGGTCAGTGTGAGCTTATTTATACATATTTGAATTTTAATTTTTGTGACAGTATAGAATTCTTAAGCATCCTGTGTATGTTTGTTAGCAAAATCCATTTTGTCAATTTTTTGGAAAATGGCGACAAGTATTAAAATTCAATCACTTATAACTCAGTAGTGTTGAATTTTGTCAAAAAGGTCTCTATGCATGAAATGTTGAGAAGCCTAAAGTTCATCTAAGTAAAATATAAAAAATATATATTTTTGCTTGAAAACAAGCGATGTATCAGTTCGATCGTACCCCCATACTAGCCATTTTGAGACTTTCGGAAGAGTTAACGCTCTTAACTGTTTGGTTTCGAAGATAAAAATTTAAATTTTGAGTATCGCATAGAACTAACGTGCAGCCCCTATACGTTATGTTTAAAAAAAATATATAAATTTTTTTTTCAAAATGGCGGCTAATGTAAAAATTCAAAGTGTCATAACTTTGCTAAATGAAATCCTACTGAAAAATGTCTAATGCAAAAAGTGTTTGGAATTTTATTTTGCATATAAAAGCAATTTTTTATTATTTTTTTTTTAATAAAAACCGAGTCTTACCATATATTGACCGAGACCTCGAACGAGCTTTTATGCGACTCTGCATATAGTTAACGCTAGTACGAGGTTTCTATTTAAGAAATCGACTTGAATTTATATTACAAAATAGAGCTTTCGACTATACTTACGATAATATAAAAAAAAATTAAAAATTAAAAAATAAAAGTATTTTTTTTTCAAAACACGTTTAGTGTGATGAGTCGATCGACCCACCATACATACGCTCATAAGATTTTCAATATAGTTTAGGTCAGTGTGAGCTTATTTATACATATTTGAATTTTAATTTTTGTGACAGTATAGAATTCTTAAGCATCCTGTGTATGTTTGTTAGCAAAATCCATTTTGTCAATTTTTTGCAAAATGGCGACAAGTATTAAAATTCAATCACTTATAACTCAGTAGTGTTGAATTTTGTCAAAAAGGTCTCTATGCATGAAATGTTGAGAAGCCTAAAGTTCATCTAAGTAAAATATAAAAAATATATATTTTTGCTTGAAAACAAGCGATGTATCAGTTCGATCGTACCCCCATACTAGCCATTTTGAGACTTTCGGAAGAGTTAACGCTCTTAACTGTTTGGTTTCGAAGATAAAAATTTAAATTTTGAGTATCGCATAGAACTAACGTGCAGCTTCTATACGTTATGTTTAAAAAAAATATATAAATTTTTTTTTCAAAATGGCGGCTAATGTAAAAATTCAAAGTGTCATAACTTTGCTAAATGAAATCCTACTGAAAAATGTCTAATGCAAAAAGTGTTTGAAATTTTAATTTGCATATAAAAGCAATTTTTAATTATTTTTTTTTTAATAAAAACCGAGTCTTACCATATATTGACCGAGACCTCGAACGAGCTTTTATGCGACTCTGCATATAGTTAACGCTAGTACGAGGTTTCTATTTAAGAAATCGACTTGAATTTATAATACAAAATAGAGCTTTCGACTATACTTACGATACTATAAAAAAAAATTAAAAAATAAAAAATAAAAGTATTTTTTTTTCAAAACACGTTTAGTGTGATGAGTCGATCGACCCACCATACATACGCTCATAAGATTTTCAATATAGTTTAGGTCAGTGTGAGCTTATTTATACATATTTGAATTTTAATTTTTGTGACAGTATAGAATTCTTAAGCATCCTGTGTATGTTTGTTAGCAAAATCCATTTTGTCAATTTTTTGCAAAATGGCGACAAGTATTAAAATTCAATCACTTATAACTCAGTAGTGTTGAATTTTGTCAAAAAGGTCTCTATGCATGAAATGTTGAGAAGCCTAAAGTTCATCTAAGTAAAATATAAAAAATATATATTTTTGCTTGAAAACAAGCGATGTATCAGTTCGATCGTACCCCCATACTAGCCATTTTGAGACTTTCGGAAGAGTTAACGCTCTTAACTGTTTGGTTTCGAAGATAAAAATTTAAATTTTGAGTATCGCATAGAACTAACGTGCAGCCCCTATACGTTATGTTTAAAAAAAATATATAAATTTTTTTTTCAAAATGGCGGCTAATGTAAAAATTCAAAGTGTCATAACTTTGCTAAATGAAATCCTATTGAAAAATGTCTAATGCAAAAAGTGTTTGGAATTTTATTTTGCATATAAAAGCAATTTTTTATTATTTTTTTTTTAATAAAAACCGAGTCTTACCATATATTGACCGAGACCTCGAACGAGCTTTTATGCGACTCTGCATATAGTTAACGCTAGTACGAGGTTTCTATTTAAGAAATCGACTTGAATTTATATTACAAAATAGAGCTTTCGACTATACTTACGATAATATAAAAAAAAATTAAAAATTAAAAAATAAAAGTATTTTTTTTTCAAAACACGTTTAGTGTGATGAGTCGATCGACCCACCATACATACGCTCATAAGATTTTCAATATAGTTTAGGTCAGTGTGAGCTTATTTATACATATTTGAATTTTAATTTTTGTGACAGTATAGAATTCTTAAGCATCCTGTGTATGTTTGTTAGCAAAATCCATTTTGTCAATTTTTTGCAAAATGGCGACAAGTATTAAAATTCAATCACTTATAACTCAGTAGTGTTGAATTTTGTCAAAAAGGTCTCTATGCATGAAATGTTGAGAAGCCTAAAGTTCATCTAAGTAAAATATAAAAAATATATATTTTTGCTTGAAAACAAGCGATGTATCAGTTCGATCGTACCCCCATACTAGCCATTTTGAGACTTTCGGAAGAGTTAACGCTCTTAACTGTTTGGTTTCGAAGATAAAAATTTAAATTTTGAGTATCGCATAGAACTAACGTGCAGCCCCTATACGTTATGTTTAAAAAAAATATATAAATTTTTTTTTCAAAATGGCGGCTAATGTAAAAATTCAAAGTGTCATAACTTTGCTAAATGAAATCCTACTGAAAAATGTCTAATGCAAAAAGTGTTTGGAATTTTAATTTGCATATAAAAGCAATTTTTAATTATTTTTTTTTTAATAAAAACCGAGTCTTACCATATATTGACCGAGACCTCGAACGAGCTTTTATGCGACTCTGCATATAGTTAATGCTCGTACGAGGTTTCTATTTAAGAAATCGACTTGAATTTTTAATACCAAATAGAGCTTTCGACTATACTTACGATACTATAAAAAAAAATTAAAAATTAAAAAATAAAAGTATTTTTTTTTCAAAACACGTTTAGTGTGATGAGTCGATCGACCCACCATACATACGCTCATAAGATTTTCAATATAGTTTAGGTCAGTGTGAGCTTATTTATACATATTTGAATTTTAATTTTTGTGACAGTATAGAATTCTTAAGCATCCTGTGTATGTTTGTTAGCAAAATCCATTTTGTCAATTTTTTGCAAAATGGCGACAAGTATTAAAATTCAATCACTTATAACTCAGTAGTGTTGAATTTTGTCAAAAAGGTCTCTATACATGAAATGTTGAGAAGCCTAAAGTACATCTAAGTAAAATATAAAAAATACATATTTTTGCTTGAAAACAAGCGATGTATCAGTTCGATCGTACCCCCATACTAGCCATTTTGAGACTTTCGGAAGAGTTAACGCTCTTAACTGTTTGGTTTCGAAGATAAAAATTTAAATTTTGAGTATCGCATAGAACTAACGTGCAGCCCCTATACGTTATGTTTAAAAAAAATATATAAAATTTTTTTTCAAAATGGCGGCTAATTTAAAAATTCAAAGTGTCATAACTTTGCCAAATGAAATCCTACTAAAAAATGTCTAATGCAAAAAGTGTTTGGAATTTTAATTTTCATATAAAAGCAATTTTTAATTATTTTTTTTTTAATAAAAACCGAGTCTTACCATATATTGACCGAGACCTCGAACGAGCTTTTATGCGACTCTGCATATAGTTAACGCTCGTATGAGGCTTCTGTTTAAGAAATCGACTTTAATTTTTTATACAAAATAGAGCTTACGATACTATACTTACGATACTATAAAAAAAAATAAAAAAATAAAAAATAAAAGTATTTTTTTTTCAAAACACGTTTAGTGTGATGAGTCGATCGACCCACCATACATACGCTCATAAGATTTTCAATATAGTTTAGGTCAGTGTGAGCTTATTTATACATATTTGAATTTTAATTTTTGTGACAGTATAGAATTCTTAAGCATCCTGTGTATGTTTGTTAGCAAATTCATTTTGTCAATTTTTTGCAAAATGGCGACAAGTATTAAAATTCAATCACTTATAACTCAGTAGTGTTGAATTTTGTCAAAAAGGTCTCTATGCATGAAATGTTGAGAAGCCTAAAGTTCATCTAAGTAAAATATAAAAAATATATATTTTTGCTTGAAAACAAGCGATGTATCAGTTCGATCGTACCCCCATACTAGCCATTTTGAGACTTTCGGAAGAGTTAACGCTCTTAACTGTTTGGTTTCGAAGATAAAAATTTTAATTTTGAGTATCGCATAGAACTAACGTGCAGCCCCTATACGTTATGTTTAAAAAAAATATATAAATTTTTTTTTCAAAATGGCGGCTAATGTAAAAATTCAAAGTGTCATAACTTTGCTAAATGAAATCCTACTGAAAAATGTCTAATGCAAAAAGTGTTTGGAATTTTAATTTGCATATAAAAGCAATTTTTAATTTTTTTTTTTTTAATAAAAACCGAGTCTTACCATATATTGACCGAGACCTCGAACGAGCTTTTATGCGACTCTGCATATAGTTAACGCTAGTACGAGGTTTCTATTTAAGAAATCGACTTGAATTTATAATACAAAATAGAGCTTTCGACTATACTTACGATACTATAAAAAAAAATTAAAAATTAAAAAATAAAAGTATTTTTTTTTCAAAACACGTTTAGTGTGATGAGTCGATCGACCCACCATACATACGCTCATAAGATTTTCAATATAGTTTAGGTCAGTGTGAGCTTATTTATACATATTTGAATTTTAATTTTTGTGACAGTATAGAATTCTTAAGCATCCTGTGTATGTTTGTTAGCAAAATCCATTTTGTCAATTTTTTGCAAAATGGCGACAAGTATTAAAATTCAATCACTTATAACTCAGTAGTGTTGAATTTTGTCAAAAAGGTCTCTATGCATGAAATGTTGAGAAGCCTAAAGTTCATCTAAGTAAAATATAAAAAATATATATTTTTGCTTGAAAACAAGCGATGTATCAGTTTGATCGTACCCCCATACTAGCCATTTTGAGACTTTCGGAAGAGTTAACGCTCTTAACTGTTTGGTTTCGAAGATAAAAACTTAAATTTTGAGTATCGCATAGAACTAACGTGCAGCCCCTATACGTTATGTTTAAAAAAAATATATAAATTTTTTTTTCAAAATAGCGGCTAATGTAAAAATTCAAAGTGTCATAACTTTGCTAAATGAAATCCTACTGAAAAATGTCTAATGCAAAAAGTGTTTGGAATTTTAATTTGCATATAAAAGCAATTTTTAATTATTTTTTTTTTAATAAAAACCGAGTCTTACCATATATTGACCGAGACCTCGAACGAGCTTTTATGCGACTCTGCATATAGTTAACGCTAGTACGAGGTTTCTATTTAAGAAATCGACTTGAATTTATAATACAAAATAGAGCTTTCGACTATACTTACGATACTATAAAAAAAAATTAAAAATTAAAAAATAAAAGTATTTTTTTTTCAAAACACGTTTAGTGTGATGAGTCGATCGACCCACCATACATACGCTCATAAGATTTTCAATATAGTTTAGGTCAGTGTGAGCTTATTTATACATATTTGAATTTTAATTTTTGTGACAGTATAGAATTCTTAAGCATCCTGTGTATGTTTGTTAGCAAAATCCATTTTGTCAATTTTTTGCAAAATGGCGACAAGTATTAAAATTCAATCACTTATAACTCAGTAGTGTTGAATTTTGTCAAAAAGGTCTCTATGCATGAAATGTTGAGAAGCCTAAAGTTCATCTAAGTAAAATATAAAAAATATATATTTTTGCTTGAAAACAAGCGATGTATCAGTTCGATCGTACCCCCATACTAGCCATTTTGAGACTTTCGGAAGAGTTAACGCTCTTAACTGTTTGGTTTCGAAGATAAAAATTTAAATTTTGAGTATCGCATAGAACTAACGTGCAGCCCCTATACGTTATGTTTAAAAAAAATATATAAATTTTTTTTCTCAAAATGGCGGCTAATGTAAAAATTCAAAGTGTCATAACTTTGCTAAATGAAATCCTACTGAAAAATGTCTAATGCAAAAAGTGTTTGGAATTTTAATTTGCATATAAAAGCAATTTTTAATTATTTT